>NC_142938.1:69960415-69962915 GCF_046866305.1 Octopus bimaculoides | reverse complement strand
CGTACTCCGAACAGACAGGAGGGATAGAAATCATGGGGGAGTTGCAATGTACATCCGAGAAGATGTTACACCCCTACTACTCCTATCACACTCAAACTCTATCTGTGATACTTTAATAGTACACATAAAACAGATTGATGTAGTTGTATGCTCAACATACCGTCCACCAAATACCGCAAAGCAGGAGGGTAAATTTGAGGACTGCCTCAGACGCATAGAAGAGGTCTTGACAAATCTGGACCAACACATCAATATACTTTTGCTAGGCGACTTTAACCTCCCAAATGTTAAATGGCCTGAAGGTCACATCCTCTCTGGGATGTCACTGCATGAACAAAGCCAGGCAAAGTTTTTGTTAGAACTATCCCACATGCTAGATTTGCAAAAGAGACTGCTACGGTACAGTATAAGATAGGACCCCTATTCCTGCCTAATGGCTCACTGACTGCGGATCCCACATGGATAAGTGAAGTGCTCAGTGCACAATTCAAGAGTGTCTTCACGTCTCCTCTGAGTCACATGCAGATAAAGAACCCAGCTGATTTCTTTGACAATAGCACTCAGCAGAAAAAGACTGCATCCATTACCTACATTGACATTGAAGAGGAAGATGTAATAGTTGCCATAAATGAAATGAGCTCAAATTCGGCAACTGGCCCCGATGGTTTCCCGGCTGTCCTCTTAAAGTCATGTAAACAAGAATTAGCAGGACCACTCCGGATACTCTTCCAGAGTTTCCTTGCAAATGGTAAACTTCCCAAAAAGCTGAAGGAAGGCGCCATATGTCCTATCCATAAAGGCGGAAGCAGAGCAGAGGCTGGGAACTACAGGCCCATCTCTCTGACTTCACATATTATCAAAGTCATGGAACGAATTGTCAGAAAGAGATTGATTGCGTTCCTAGAAGAAAATGACTTGCTGAATGAGACCCAGCATGGTTTCCGTCCAGGTAGAAGCTGCCTCACGCAGCTCCTGCAGCATTGTGACTGGGTCCTGAAGCAGCTACTTGACCATTCAAATGTTGATGTGATATATCTCGACTTTGCAAAAGCCTTTGACAAAGTTGATCATGGCTTGATATGTCACAAGCTGCGAAACCTTGGCATAACTGGTAAATTAGGAGAATGGCTGCATGACTTCCTGAATGGTAGAAGTCAGACAGTTGCAGCCAATGGAGAACTATCTAGGGAAACGCAAATATTGAGCGGTGTTCCGCAAGGAACTGTCCTGGGGCCACTACTGTTCATAGTAGCCCTTCTGGACATGCCCACGGTCACTCGGAGAGCCACTGTCACTAGCTACGCTGATGACACAAAACTATCTCAGGCAATAAAGAATCCTGATGATATTGTAAGCCTACAGAATGACCTAAATGCAATATACGAGTGGGCAGAGCAAAATAATATGCAGTTCAATGCGGAAAAATTTCAAGTACTGCGCTACAAGGCCACAAGTGCCTCCCAACTGGCATACACAGGACCTGGATGTACTGCAATCCCAGAACCACAACCCGTGAGAGACCTGGGCATCAACATGTGTAGTGATGCATCATTTCACATGCACATTGTCAAGTTGACAGCAAAGTGCAGACAGCTGGCGGGGTGGATACTGAGGACATTCCGTACAAGGGATCAAAAAGTCATGTTGACTCTATGGAAGACATTTGTCCTGAGCCGCCTAGACTATTGCTCTCAGTTGTGGTCACCACACAGTGTCAAACGGACAGCAGAACTCGAGGCAATTCAGCAGCACTATACAAAAAAGATCGCCACAGTCCAGCAGATGAACTACAGGGAGCGACTGAAAGCATTAGGTCTCTACTCCCTGGAACGCAGGCGGGAGAGACATGTAATAATATACATATGGAAAATACCGGAAGGACTGGTGCCAAACTTTGGCATCAAATACTACAGGAATGCCCGCACGGGTCGCCACTGCATGGTGCCAAAGGTGCCGTCCACTGCATCTCACATAAGAACAAGATACTGCAGCAGCCTCGGTTTCAGAGGACCTCAGCTCTTCAATGCCCTGCCAAAACATTTGAGAGACTTGCAAGACACGGATGTGGAGGTCTTCAAGACAAAACTCGACGCTTTCCTCTCCACGATACCAGACGAACCAATGGCTCGAAATGAGACACAGTTTAGGGCAGCGATGTCAAATTCTCTTATACACCAGATGTGCCATCAAAACTCTTGATTGGACTATATCAGGTGCAGGAGAAGAGCCATGCAAGGAACATGAAGAGAGCAAAGCATAAAGACAGAAAATCACGGTGGTGCTCCAGCATGACCACAGCCACTTGGCTGAAACCCATAAATAAATAAATAAATAAATAAATAAATTATAATAAAGTATTTTCAATGGATCAGTTTTGAGCTCTCTTTAAAGTCGATATATATATATATATATATATATATATATATATATATATATATATATATATATATATATATATATATATATATATATATATATATACATATCTACATCTATACCT
>NC_142938.1:69825415-69955415 GCF_046866305.1 Octopus bimaculoides | reverse complement strand
AAAACATGGTGGAAAAAAATAGTACTCAAATACAGAAGGTAGAGCAACATGTTTTCTTATTAAAGTTGCAAAAACATCACAAAAACTGTGACTCAGAGTGTCACATTCCCATTTGTCAGACAGTTGGGGGTCACCGGTATATACTGTTTCAACAATTCCTTAGTTGCAGGGAGGTTTATAAAATCTTTGATTTTATATTTTTGCTTGATTTTTCTAGCTTTTCTCGTCTTGATGTTTACTCCTCTAACAAGTTCATCAAGAACTGATCTAATTACTCACAAACTCAATCCCTTTTTGTGTTGCTATTTTCCACTTAAGAGGTTTATTGAAATGTTTGCTCTTTTTCTTTTTCATCTTAATACCTAGTTGAGCTGTTATTACTTTTGCAGTGGAATAGATGAGATTATTTAATGTTGTTAGACCATTTCCCTATTATAATTATTATTATTATTATTATTATTATTATTATTATTATTATCACAAGATCCCATGTTTTTCCCTCATAACTTTGAGGAAAATCGATATCTTCACACCCATGTAGGAAACAAATCTGAACACAAAAATGCACGGAAAGTAACGGGGCGGGGGGAGGACTTCGGAAAATTCACAAGATTCACAAGATCCGAGTTTTTCCCTCGTAACTTTGAGGAAAATGTAATCCTTTTGAAATCACAAATTAGGCTTTTCCTCAGGAACTTGGATGCTAAATATCCCTTTGAAAGCTTCATTTCCTTCTACTATATATACATGTGTGTGTGTATGTGTGTGTGTGTGTGTACATGGGATCTTGTGACTTTTCCGAAGTCCTCTCCCCACTCCCTTGGAAAAGATTTTTCCCACAAAATTTTTTTTATATTCGTAATCTATGCCGTTTGGAAGTATTTATATAAAATTTCATTAAAAAAAACCCCATTTTTCCTAAAAGTTATGAGGGAAAAAACATCGGATCTTGTGAATTTTCCGAAGGCCTCTCCCCACCTCCACCCCCTTTGATTTCCGGGCATTTTTGTTTCATGTTCGTTTCCTGCACCTTTGTTTTTATACCCGTTGCACTATTTTTTTTTATATTTTTTTTTTGTCGATTTCGTTTCCGAATAATAATGTCAACATTAAATCCATAATTCTGCCGACTCCAGTACTCAACTAGTACTTATTTTATAGACCCTGAAAAGATGAAAGGCAAAGTCGGCCTCGGCAGAATTTGAACTCAGAACATAAAGAGGAATGAAATGCCTGCTAAACCATTTTGTCTGGCGTGCTACCTGTTCATCACCTTAATTAATAATAATACAAGGGACATAACTCTAATCTTAAAAAATAAAAATAAAATTCGACAACGTGCGAGTAAGGGTTTTGTTTCGCCCGAAAGCTTTTAAGAGTTCATAATTAGGGAAGAAGTCCTCGATATTCTGTATTTTTGGTTAAGGAACTGATATAAATTGTGTACTCTTTCGTTATCATACTTCTTTTGAGTTATACTGTCTTTGTTTCACTTGATTTTAAAAGTAATAAAGAATTTAGCGAAATCATTTTGTCATTATAATAATGTTTTGAACATAAATTAACACGAAATTTTGCCGGAAGATTTTTAACTTAGATCTCTTTAAAACATGAAACTTTTATCATAAAACTCGAGGAAATCACTGACGTGCTTATATCAAAAGGGAATCAAAGTAGTTTTCAATTCACGATAAAAGAATAACTTCTAGGTATGGGTTAATAGGTTTGTGTCATTCAATCATGTCTGAAATATTTTCATTTAACGTTAAGGTGTTGCTTAATAATTTAAATTCTGGCGCAAGAGAGAATGCGATAAAATAAGTAGGTATTATATTATGTACCTAAATTTGGCATACATATACAAATGTGCCCATTCGAGTTTGTTTCCTCGTAACTTTCAGAAAATAGGTAATTTTAAATGAAATTGGCCTACAAATATCTTTCAGACCCTGTAGATTACGATTATATCGGAATTTAATGTTAAAAAAAGGCGGACGTCAGGGATAGGTTACCCACGTAAGTTGAAATTTCGCCGTTTTGATGGGGATTTTTCAGATTTTTTTTTCACGGTGCCCTTAGAAATAATTTGGAGCATCTTTTTAACAAAAAATAAATTCGAAAAAGGCTTTGTTTTTCTCCTCTCCCCTGAGTTTCTAACATATCCCATGACCACCTTCGTTTCTTTTCCACTTTGAGAAGTATAAATGTTTTTCAATATTTTCTCACCATTAATAACATAAACTCTTTTATGCTATGAAAAAACGTTTTTTTGAAAATGTATCATTTTTATCAACCTTAAACCTTACTGATCATGCTAGAAATAACAGCCAAATCTCCCTTAAATCACACTTTTTTGTTTGAAAATATGTATTCTAAAAGAGGGAGGAATTTCTGAAATAAACTATTTCTGTATGTTTTGACGAGCAAAGGGGATTGTTTTCCCCACAAATATTCCATGCTATTTTAAATTCCTCAGAATTCCCTTTCCTTATCAACAATCCAATTTTTGGTCTTGTCCAAGGAGATTATAAGATGTTAAGGTTTCATTGAAAATACCCAATTCCAGTCATTACAACATATTGAAATGGCTTGTTTCCAACAGTCCACGCCTTTCAGAATACTTTGCTTTATCAATTTTTAGTGGAATTTCAAAAATTGATATAGAGTAGAAAAGAATATTTCTTGCAAGAAATTCACATTTACTCATTATTTCAGAGATTCTACTCCTTGGAGGATATATAGTTTTCAGATTTTACATGGCACCTTGGGCAAGTGTCTTCTACTTTAGCCTCGGGCCAACCAAAGCCTTATGAGTGGATTTGGTAGATGGAAAGTGAAAGAAGCCCATTGTATATATATATATATATATATATATATATATATCGCCAGACTGGCCCTCATGCCAGTGCAACGTAAAAAGCACCCACTACACTCTCAGAGTGGTTGGCATTAGGAAGGGCATCCAGCTGTAGAAACTCTGCCAGATCAGATTGGAGCCTGGTGTAACCATCTGGTTCGCCAGTCTCCCAGTCAAATCGTCCAACCCATGCTAGCATGGAAAGCGGATGTTAAATGATGATGAAGATGATGATGATGATATATATATATTTGTATAAATTTATATGTGTGTCTTTATATTAGTATTTATCCCCATCCCTACCGATGTTGGTGTGTTTACATCCTTGTAACTTAGTGGTTCAGCAAGAGAGACAGATAGAATAAGTACCAGGCTTACAAAGAATATGTCCTGGGGTCAATTTCTTTGGCTAAAAGGCGATGCTCCAGCATGGCCACAGGAACCCATGACTATTTCATGGAATTAATGGTAAACCTATTGAGTTTTTTCTGGAAACTTTATCCAAAAAGATCTGAAAGCATAGCCTGTGTTGCATCTGTATCAAAAGATAGTCGTTCATCTGCTACTCATTGAAAAGTGAAAAAACTGGAATATGATATGATTACTTAATGCACTTTATATATACACTTTATATAATTTATGCACAATTTTAATAGACTTAACACACAGCACTTATAAAATGAATATTCACTCTTATTTTCCCCTATAAACAAAAACACTTTACGTATGATACAACCTTTACTCTTTTTACTCTTTTACGTGTTTCAGTCATTTGACTGTGGCCATGCTGGAGCACCACCTTTAGTCGAGCAAATCGACCCCCAGGACTTATTCTTTGTAAGCCTAGTACTTATTCTATCGGTCTCTTTTGCCGAACCGCTAAGTTACGGGGATGTAAACACACCAGCATCGGTTGTCAAGCGATGTTGGGGGGACAAACACAGACACACAAACACACACATATATATATAAATATACATATATACGACGGGCTTCTTTCAGTTTCCGTCTACAAAATCCACTCACAAGGCTTTGGTCGGCCCAAGGCTATAGTAGAAGACACTTACCCAAGGTGCCACGCAGTGGGACTGAACCCGGAACCATGTGGTTGGTAAGCAAGCTACTTATCACACAGCCACTCTAGCCATGTAAATAAGCATGAATATTCACGGAATTGCACTTATGTGCATGCATTACATTTTTCACTATTCACTCACCACCGCCACCTCCACCACCACCACCATCTTTATCTTTCTCTGTCTCCTCTCTCTCCTACCCCCTTTCTCTCTGCCTTTAACCTCACCATCAGAACATCACCCCTATGCTAAAGTTATATTTTTAACTATCCTCTTCTATATCATTTTCTTCAAATAACTTTTTTAACTATGTAATAAATATTACATTCGTCCTACCACATGTCATGGATGGTTCACTCTCCCTCTTTTTCTCTCTCTGTCTTTTACTTTCTCCCTCTTTTTCTTTCTCCTCCTTCTTCTCTAATAACATGAAAGCATTACCAATGGACTAAGTAACACAGTAACAAGCAGAATTGTTATAAGATTCCTATTAGAATTTCCAAATTTTGGTTTATTTCAAGCAGAATGTGATATTTCTTGAAAAACACTCACTTTTATCAATCAAAGCATACAGAAATATATTTTTCCGAAAAAAGGAAAACCGTTGGAAAACAGTTTATAGCAGAGACTCCAGCAAATAAGATCTAAGGAATTCTAATTCCGAAATATCACCGGACTATAGATAACCAAGTTACAACAGGTATATAGTCCATTTTTTGTTCTATAGTGCATTGTTATACCTTTCTAAAATTTTATTCTTTATTAACTTAAAGGTTCAGGCATGGTTAGACACAGGCATAGCTGTATGGTATGAAGTTTGCTTATAAATCACATGGTTCCAGGTTCAATCTCACTTCATAGCACCTTAGGCAAGTGTCTTCTACAATACCTTTAGGCCAGGCCTGGCCAACTCGAATTACATTGTGGGTCATTTTAATCACAGAAAATTTTTTGAGGGCCACTTGTATACTTTATACACAAATAATCATATTACAGAATCGATAATTTTTTAATAATTTTCATTTGTTTAAATCATAAAATTGTAGGCTATTGGTTTATTGTCGCTTATGAATTTTAAATTTATTTTGAAACAAATGTTTTACACAAATAATTTTATTTTGAAATTAAACACATTACTTCAAGAAAGTATCAAGTTGGCTTCAAGATAAAAGTCTGCCCTAGGCCAACCAGATTTTTTATGTGTGGATTTGGTTGATAGAAACTGTCATATATACACATACATACATTCTGGCGTTAGGAAGGGCATCCAGCTGTAGAAACTCTGCCAAATCAGACTGGAGCCTGGTGTTGCCATCCGGTTTCACCAGTCCTCAGTCAAATCGTCCAACCCATGCTAGCATGGAAAGCGGACGTTAAACGATGATGATGATGATGATGATGATACATACATGTGTATATATATATATATATATATATATATATATATATATACGTATAAGAAGCTGTCATGCATACACATACATAGATATATATGTACGTACGTATGTATATGTATATGTCATCATCATCATCATCGTCGTTTAACGTCCGCTTTCCATGCTCGCATGGGTTGGACGATTTGACTGAGGTCTGGCGAGCTAGGAGGCTACACCAGGCTCCAATCTGATCTGGCAAAGTTTCTACAGCTGGATGCCCTTCCTAACACCAACCGCTCAAAGAGTGTAGTGGGTGCTTTTATGTGCCATTGGCAGGCAGGCAGTACTGGCATCGACCACACACAAATGGTGCTTTTTACATTCCACCTGCACAGGAACCAGTCAGGCAGCACTGGCAACAATCTTGCTCGAATGGTGCTTTTTACGTATATATATATATATATATATATATATATATATATATATATATATATATATATATATATATATATATATATATATACATATATATATATATATAGTTGAAATTTACAGAAAAACAAAAGATGAAGACAGGTGTATAAACAACAAGCAGGTGTATTAGTTTGATGCTCAGGAAAGTGAGAAAGTCTTTTATGTTTTGAGCTTATGCTCTTCAGCAGAAAGGAACATAAGGAAATAAACAGAGACAGAATAAAAAAAAATTTATAAAAAAACATATGTATGTGTGTATGTATTTCAGGCCACTGAAATTCTGCTTCAACAAACTCTATCCAACCAATGCAGACATGGAAAAATGGATATTAAAATGATGGTGGTGGTGGTCTCCACTTTTTCGAAATAATGTTCAACTTTTCTTATATGTGAAAATTGATAGTGTTAACTGTTTCTATCAGTGTTATTCAAGTGAATGGTATAATGCAATGAGCAGTTTACTGAAATGTGTAAATTGATATTTTGACCACCCTGATGTGTAGTTTCCAACAAATATTACATTTTTTATAACCTGCATGAAAAGACCAAACATATCAATCATCATCAGACATAAGAAGCATTGAAATCTGCATATTCTGAAAGTTTATTTATTTATTTATTTATTCTGAAAGTTTATTTATTTATTTATTTATTCTGAAAGTTTATTTATTTATTTATTTATTTATGTGTTTCAGCCAAGTGGCTGCGGTCATGCAATTTTTAGATTAAACTATTTCAGCATATTTTGATGGAGTAAAAGTAAGTATTTGTGAGGAATGATATCATCCTCCCAAAATTGTACAGCTTATTGTTAAAGGTTTCAATGTGTGTGAGTATGAGTGTATGTGCATGCAATCGTTAACCAGCTAGCTATAAGTATCCTCTTTCTCATCATTCCACTATTCAGCCAATAATATATACTCCACTATCGAGGTGAGTCTTCTGTCGTCATCAACCAGTTTTCAAGCCAGCCATACACTGAGTAACAGGCTGCTGGATGGCTCAAAATAAATTGTATGTATGTATGTATGTATGGACAGACAGACAGATAGATAGATAGATAGATAGATAGATAGATAGATAGATAAGGTGGCGAACTGGCAGAAATGTTAGCATGCTGGGCGAAATGCTTAGTGGTATCTCGTCTGCTGCTACGTCCTGAGTTCAAATTCCGCCGAGATCGATTTTGCCTTTCATTCTTTCGGGGTCGATAAATTAAGTACCAGTTACGCATTGGGATCGATGTAATCGACTTAATCCTTTTGTCTGTCCTTGTTTGTCCTCTCTATGTTTAGCCCCTTGTGGGCAATAAAGAAATAAGAAATCAATGTACACAAGTATGTATCTGTATGTATGTATGTATGTATGCATACATGCATGCATGAATGTGCGTCTTGTTACTGTTGTTTAGCTCTAGGTTCGCCTCGATTGAGCAGTTATTTCATTCACAAGCATTCCATTATTTATTTATTTATTTATTCATTCATTCATTCATTTATTTATGTATTTATTTATGTGTGTTTGTTTATTCTCCGAAGCATAGTGTATCTCAGACTTCTTTTCTCTTTTTTTAAAGACGCGAAGTAGAGTGTGATTTGGAGAGGATTTGGTTACTATTTCCAGCAGGTCCAGAGAAAACCCATGTGAAAGTTCCGTCACTGGATCCTAAGTTGAATAAAGCGTCAGTCGGAGAACAATTTAGATTGAGAAATTGGGAAGACTGGCATGTGGACAGATAAAATTACTGCAGCGGCTGCTTCGTTTATGCAACAGATTATAAGAACCGAGGAAGAATGTTGCACTGGCAGTGGGAGAATACAGAAACAGCATCCAGTTTTGGGATTACACAAATAGCATGAGCTGAACACATGTTTCCCGCGTGAGCCGAGCGTGACACACACCAATGATTAAGTACACATTCGAGATTCAACAACCTCTAGTATTTTTAGTTTAACTGTGAACTAATCTGTCTCGTACACATACATATACTTACATGTATACATGTATGTGTGTACATAATGGCATCGTACGATGCACCATGCGCGTGAACGTGGTCTTTATTGACTAAAAGTACCTGTAATACCTGTCTGTGTATGTCTGTATATATGCCTGTCAGTCTGCGTATGTATGTATGTATGTAAGTGTGTGTGATAGGATGGATGGATAGAACGGTAGATAGATAGATAGATAGATAGATGTAGGATCTTTTGCTATATATATATTTATATATAGTCATACATACATACATACTAACATGTTGTGTGAGCGCGTTCGTGCGTGCGTGCGCGCGTATGCACGTGCGTGTGTTTGCGTATGTGTGTGTGTGTGTGTGAGTGTGCGTCCATTTAGTCACATCCTTTTGGCTTCTAGGTTCAAATTTCAACGTTTAAGCTTTATTTTGCTTTCCACGTTCCCGGAATCTATAAAAATAAATGTGTGATAATAAATGATAATCACGCATTGGATGTTAAGTTGTTCGAACTACTAGTATATATATTTCTACATAATTATTAACTTTGCGAACCAAAAATATTCGACGTCATTATTACAAGGATTATAGATTGCACAATGAGTCCTGGGACTCGTAAGGTTGGTTACCGGTAACCATGGATTATAAGAGACCGAGATCACAACGTCCCCCACTTAAAGGTACGCAAATCCGACGTGTGGGTTTCTAATAACAGCTAAATAGGTTGGAGCAACGCGAAACGAAGTGTTTTGCTCAAGAATACAACGCAACATTCTGTCTAGGAATCGAAACCGCGAATGCAACCCCCTAACTATTAGGCCAATCATTACAAAAAAGAAAGAAATGTCTAGTTAAAATGTTATGTGGTATTTAGTTACATTTCTTCATACCGGGTTTGAGTTTCTTTTTCATCCTTGTGGACTGATAAAATAAGTTGAAGTCTGGTACTGCAGCAGACATCAACGATTATACCTTCCCGCAAAACGTCTAGCCATGTTTCTTGCTCAATTTGTTTTGTCAGTTTATCTCAGAGAACTACTCCCATATCTGCATAGATTTAATTGCTCTAACTTCCACTCTATAGCATATTGTGTAATGATTCAGAGAATAAATTTCTGTTACAGTTAGCTTTGTTGATGCTGCCTGCATAAAATGTGTTAATCGTAACTATATATATATATATATATACTCATTAGAAATGCAGAGACGCCTATAATAGGACATCTACTCGCTAGAAATAGCAGCAAAAATACTACATACCACAAAAGTTAGGGATAATTTCGAAAGGAAATGAAAAATAAAAACTTTTACCAATCTATATTCTTTTACCAATCTATATATATATATATATATATATATATATATATATATATATATATATATATATATATATATATACGTTTGTGTTGATGCTTAAATTGTGGAAGGAAATAGAGAATGAGGGAAATAAAGAAAAATATGGGAGAGAGAAAGAGTGCGAGGAATAAGTTGGTGTATGGTATATGTGAGTAATAAAGAGGAATAGGAAGAGGAAATACAAGGTAACAGAGAAGGGGAGTGTTTATAACGAAGTGACGTAGAGAGACAGACAAAGTCTGAGAGAGAGAGAGTGAGAGACAAAGTTAGACAAATGAGAAAAAAGAAGGAGAGTTAGTGAGAGCTTCGGTGGGAAGGGTAGTGAAAGAAAGAGAGAGAGGAGAAGAGAGAGAAATATGATTGAATGTATCAGTTAGTGAAAGAGAGAATTTCAGTAGAGGGTGGTGGAAAAGAAAGAGAGAGACAGACAGTGAGAGAGAGAGAAAGGGAAAGAGAACTGATTGAAGGTATCACTTAGGAGGGACGATGGAGAGAGAGAGAGACTGGTAGAAAAAGGGAGAGAAATGTTTGAATGTTTCAGTTAGTGAGAGAGTTTCGGTGGACGGGGGCAGTGGTGGGATAAGAAAGAAAAGAGAGAGAGAGAAGCAGTGTGTGTAGGGGAAAAATATAATAGAGATATAGGGATGAAAAGAGACACAGAGAAAGAGAGAGAGTGTGAGTGAGAGAAGGTGGAGTGGAGATGGTGAATGGAGTTAAGAGGGACAAACAAAAATATATAAAAGGGTGTAGCGAGATAAACCTCGCAAACATTCAAACCGATTGCGGTTAATCGGATAGCTTATACGTTTTTCTGCGACAAAATATTGCAGGGGTAAGTAGTTTGGCAGTTCTATTAACCATAGAATATTGCTGTTTATGTATTTAATATCACTTGACGTTGGTACAACAAACTTCTACTTATTTATTTGTCAGTTTTCAGAGTAGACAACTAAATTTATATACAGATCTAACCCAGCATGATGCACAAACAACGAGATATTTATAATTAACTACTAAATCGGTTCGTATTTTCCATCGAAGTTAAGAAAATTGTATTATTTTTTTATAGATCGTTAGACCCCACCATATAAAACAACTAATTGTGTTGATACAAGTGCTTGAAAGGAGGTTTAAAACGACTGGTACAACTCTGTAGTTATGCCTATATATATATATATATATATATATAATTATAAACATTTTAAATTTAATAATAGGATGAATTCTTTTATAAGAATTTATCAAGTAGCTAGCATGAAAAAAAACCTCATATGGGAAAAAATCCATCATTTATTCCCCAAAATATATTTATTTATATAAGGGCATTACTATACAAGAATGCCCTTATATAAATAAATATAATTATAAACATATAGGGATAAGCAGAAGTTTCTTCACCAACATACTGAAAATTTAGAAATAGCAGTTAAAACTACTAATTCTAACTACAATTTATTCTCTGTAGTTAGGATTAGCAGTTTTAACTGCTATTTCTAAATTTTCAGTATGTTGGTGAAGCAACTCCTGCTCATCCCTATATGTTTATAATTATAAATGGTTTACCAATAAAGGTTTTTTTTTTGCATACTGAACTACTTGGCAAAATTGTTAATTATTAATTTATTAATTAATTAACAATTCCCTGCCCTATATATATATATATATATATATATATATATATATATATATATATTCATATATGTGTATATCGAATGTGTCCTTTGTTTTTTTTAAGATGGTTGTGAAATTTGGTTGTTTTTCTGGTAAATGTATCTAGCAACAACGTTAGAGACTTCCTCTTTGATACGTCTGATTTTAGTAGTTGCATATTTTGAGACTAACCAATTCTATAACAAAGCCATCGAGTGAGCTTCTATGCTACCTCACAATCTGTTTGAAATAGCAGCTAAATCTCCCTAAAATCAGATTGTACCTTAAAAAAGAACAACTATATCTGAAAAAAAAAATTACGTGATTGTCATGGTTAGAACATCTTTAATTATCAATAGTTTTTATTTATTTTTATTTTTCTCTTCTTAATTCAAGAATTTATTTTTGAACAAAAATGTACTGTAGACCCTTAACCATGTATATGTTTATGCATTATATATACATATCTATCATAACATTACACAGATATTTACAGCTGAGCTAATATACTTACGTAATCAACCTTGTTTAATTATTTTATTTATTTATTTATTTTTACTTCTTGGGCCTTCTGGTCTTCTTCAAGCCTTCTTGGGACCGTTGAGATTGATGTTAAGGTCTTAGACACTTACAGGAAAAGCATGAAGAGAGCAGGGAGTTCGAGAGGGCCAACGTTTAATATGTATTAATATGTGATTTGGTTTGTTTAGATTGACAAGTCTATAACTGATTTGAGGACCTCACAGCCTTCAATGCCAAACCAGGGGTTTATCGTGTAGGGTTTCACAGAGCGATACCAAGTATGTTTGGTCTCCACTGTCCAGTTTGTTCATATTTGTTGTTGCTGTTACAATTGCTGAGCGCCATGTCAGTTCTCATCAATCAAAGCTATCGTGAAAACATTCCTGTTACGAACATCCCATTCCATCATATATACTTAGGACTACATTGAAGAGCGTGTCCTTCCTTTTATAAAACAGACATGATTTGTGTGAGATTTGACTACTATTTCTGGCAACTTTAGCAAACACACATTAGCTTATTCTGGTGGTACTCGCGATAGCCATAGCAGTATTAGTGCAGTAGATTCGATTGAAGCTTAATAATTCTTACTCTGCAATTAACTTTCATGAGAAGCTGAAAAGGTCCCTAATGTTGGGTCGGGGGCTAACGCATATTGGTGCTAATTGGTGTTATTTCTTTGCGTGTCCTTATTTTGGCGGAGGTAAATAATGCGCACACCACCCGTTTTCGACGTAACCCTAACCCCCCCGGTGTGCGTATTCTTTACCTTCGCCCTTATTTTTTCTTTTGTTTGTTTTCAAAGATGGATGTGTATCACAGAGGTTTCACAGGCCTTTAAACCCCGATGAGATCGGCGTACTGTGTATTTAAGGGGCACTGAAAAGTACGACACTACCAAAAATGGACCTCAATAGTGAGTTCCGCACTCCACTTAAGTATCCAGTGTAGTGTGACGCGGTACATTGCCTCGGAATAGGGTTAGTGTTCGGAGTACGAGACAAGTTAGAGAAATGACAATATTAAGCAGAAAAGAGGTGTGATATTCAATGCTTTATGGGACATACACGCGTTTCATGAAAATGCCGAAATAATTACATAACAGTCGTTGAAACATTATGTAATCATGCACTTTACCTCATCAGTGTCCCACAGACTGTTTTCTGTTGTGTGTGTGTGTGTGTCTGTCTGTCTGTCTGTGTGTAAGCGTGGCTGCGTGGTAAGAAGCTTGCTTCCTAACCACATGGTTCCAGGTTCAATCCCACTGTGTGGCACCTACTATAGCCTCAGGCCAAACAAAGCCTTGTGGGTGGATTTGGTAGACAGAAACTGAAAGAAGCCTGCGCCATATATGTGTGTGTGTGTGTGTAGAAAGAGATTTTATATATAGAAGATGAAATAAAGTTGTAAGACCATTTAAACAATTGAATCTCGTGTCCGCTGTAAAGTGTGTAGCTATACAAGATGACCCCGCAATTTCAAGTCTCTAAACTAGAAGCTAAGATTTCTCATATTAATGGTACGTCCACAGGTAGCTCAGTCAATACATTGTCAGGCATGATATTGTATATAGCTTATGTTTAAAAGAAGACAGAAACAATGTTTATGAGTGAATTGAGAGGCAGTCCTTAAATGCAGAAGATTTGTAAAAACTAAAAAGAAATGAATTAAGTGTGTTTTGCTGGATGTGTGCATAAATGATAGACTGCAAAGAAAATGAGAGAAGATAAATACAAGAGGAGTCATACATAATATGCAAGAGAGAATTGTGCTGGTACAGGTATGTAATTCATACAGAGAAAGACTGCTCCATCAAGAAGTACCAGTTGCTCAATGTAAATGGAACCTGAGGAAGGAAAACTTAGAACAAAGTGGTGAAGAGTGATCTCAAAATATTGATTCTCACAAAGGAGGCGCTAATTGATTATGAAGATTGGCAAGACTCAAGAAAAACTCAGCCACCTATGAAAGCTTGGGGAAACAAATGTTAAAATAGGAATAATGATCGAGATTATAGTATATCATCATCATCATCATCATCATCGTTTAACGTCCGCTTTCCATGCTAGCATGGGTTGGACGATTTGACTGAGGACTGGTGAGATCGAATGGCTACACCAGGCTCCAATTTGATTTGGCAGTTTCTACAGCTGGATGCCCTTCCTAACGCCAACCACTCAGAGAGTGTAGTGGGTGCTTTTACGTGCCACCAGCATGAAGGCCAGTCTGGCAGTACTGGCAACAGCCATGCTCAAAATGGTGTATTTTATGTGCCACCATGTATATCTTTAACTGGGCCTTTTACCCATTTTGTTCATATGAAATCTCCATCTCCCATTCAATATCCTCTCCTCTTTTCATCACCTATTCACGACACCATGTTATCTTTTACACATCTAAAACTGACCATTTCTATGACTACCCATCACTCATGCTCTCTCTTACCAGCAAACGTAGTTGCCACCAGTGTTTCTTTCCCTTCACAATGCCTGAGCAACAAGGAATTGTATCAACCCTAGCAATATCCAATGAATTGCTTGTGCTGGCCTTTATCCCTTTCTCTCTTTGGGGTCACTCTTTTCTTAGCATCCATCACTCTCTTACCATTACCATTTCAACGACCTGTCATTCACGTTCTCCCTAACCAGGTAACATCACCTCCACTTCCTTCTATACATTGTCATTTTTGGAGAATCAAAGATACATGGTCTGATCATGTGGGTGTTAATCTTTCTATCATTTTACATTTCCTTGCTTCCATCTTATGTAAATTCTCTGGGAAATTGGTTAGAGCTGAGTTGTCCAGTTTCTTCATTGCCATTGAAACAAACATAATTATCCTTCCAGTAGATTCCACAGGTAGATGCTGCCAACATTTTAATTTAAACTCCAGCATTTTTCTCACTGTTTTGGAGACTGAAATTATAGTGGCCATTAATATAATTATCAATTTCATCTGTTTATTGCTTCTTATCCTTGAGCATCAATTTCTCCTCTAATAGTCACTGTTACAATGTTATGACCTTGGTGAATATATTTACTTATATATTTTTACTTATCTCGCAGTTTCACCTATTCATACACAACATCAGTCATTGTAATTAGCATTTAAATGCAGAATATACGGTACTCAGTTATCCCAATTCACATTGAAATTATTATCCCGACCATTATTATGGTTCAAATCTGAATTTGGATAGTTGTTAGCATTTTGGACAGTAGTTGCCAAAAAATTTTGACTTTTACCATCAGCCATGCATGGTGCACTAAAGTCTTCTTTCTCAAATAAATCATGTAGCATACATTTTGTTATGGTATGAAATAATCTTGGACATGTTACTGCACTAGTTATGCATATACAAACTCACTAGTTCTGCCAATACAATCCTATTGTATTCTTCTAGTTCTAACTTATAACCCTTTTTTAAAATATGATTGACATATGACAATGAAACAGCCCTTGTCACTGGAACCCAGGAGTACATATATATTCTCTGCAATTTCTCCAAAACAAGCTGTGGTTAGCTGTTGATGTTATAGTTACTGTACTGATGTTGTTGTTGTTGTTGTTGGCACTCCGTCGCTTACGACGTCGAGGGTTCCAGTTGATCCGATCAACGGAACAGCCTGCTTGTGAAATTAACGTGCAAGTGGCTGAGCACTCCACAGACACGTGTACCCTTAATGTAGTTCTCGGGGATATTCAACATGACACAGAGTGTGACAAGGCTGGCTCTTTGAATTACAGGCACAACAGAAACAGGAAGTAAGAGTGAGAGAAAGTTGTGGTGAAAGAGTACAGCAGGGTTCACCACCATCCCCTGCCGGAGCCTCGTGGAGCTTTAGGTGTTTTCGCTCAATAAACACTCACAACGCCTGGTCTGAGAATCGAAACCGCGATCCTATGACCGCGAGTCCACTGCCCTAACCACTGGGCCATTGCACCTCCACAACTGCACTGATAGCTGTTGGTAAAAAAAAAACATCATGAGCTGACAGTAAAACTTCAATGGATAATTACGTGTGAAGAAGTGAAAGAATGAATGAACTCTTTCCTTTATATTATTGAAAGAGTTTTTAATTCAGATCAGTCCACTTCAGAAGGGAATAACTGAATCTCTCTTGTGTAGGAATAGTATATGTTATTTCTATACAAGAGAGATTCAATCATCCTTTTTTAACATGCACAATAAATTTTGAAGTGTCTTTATATGGATGACCCTATTTCTTAACCCTTAAAACCCAAAATGTTGGTGCACCGGCACTATGCCAAAGCCATATATTCCCAAAATGCTGGTCTACCATTACTCGATATGTCTTCATTTCTCACCATTTTGTAACCTTGTGTTGTGAAACAAACATGTCTTTCAGCATCATCGTCGTTTAACATCCGCTTTCCATGCTAGCATGGGTTGGACGATTTGACTGAGGACTGGCGAACCGGATGGCTGCACCAGGCTCCAATCTGATCTGGCAGAGTTTCTACAGCTGGATGCCCTTCCTAACGCCAACCACTCCGGGAGTGTAGTGGGTGCTTTTACGTTCCACCTGCACGAGAGCCAGTCCAGCAGCACTGGCAACAACCTCGCTCGAATGATTTTCTAACATGCCACCAGCACAAGTGCTAGAAGGCAACGCTGGTAACGATTACGCTCAAATGGTGCTATTTACGGGCCACTAGCACAGAATCCAGACAGCTGCTCTGGCAATGAACACGCCCGACAGTGCTGTTAGTGGTCCACTGGCGCAGGCGCCATTCATCGAGTATGGTTCAATTACTATTTCACTTACCCCAACGGGTCTTCGCAAGCAGAGTTTAGTGTCCAATGAAGGAGAGGTTGGCATGGTTGCCAGTCGTCAGATTCAGTTCGATTTCGATTTCTAAAATTTAAAATTTCCAGTGAAGCTCGCTGAGAGCTTAGGGTGGTGCATTCAATTCCTGTGGGTTAGGGTTCAAAGAGTTAGAGCTACTTTATCTGCTGTTCTTTTCTCAAGGCACAGTTCTCTATAATTTGTTGGAAAGTAACGAAAAAAAATTTTTTTAATCCAGTTTTCTTAATGTTCATACATTTATAGTCTAAGCCTCTTAATGATGCTGGAGATATCTGTTCTTTTGCCAATATTCATCGTTTCAGAGTCTGTACAATCATAAAAGAGTTTGTTTCTTTTAATTACTTGATCTTATCCACTGTAATCTTGTTCCTTCAATTTTAGAATACATATCACAAAAGTATTCTTGAATAATGAAGATAACTGGAACCATTTGCACATAGCATAAATCTGTATTGGTAGTAATACATTTGTGCACTGTTTCTCCAGTTGTGAAGGTGTGTGGTTCAGTGGTTAGGGTATTGGACTCATGATTGTAAGACTGTGGTTTCAATTCCTGGACCAAGCGATTCACTGTGTTTTTAAGCAAAAACACTTCATTTCATATTGCTCCAGTCCACAAATCTGGCAAAAATGAGTAATCCTGTGATGGACCAGTGTCCCATCCAGGTGAGGAATATGTGTGCCAGGAAACCGGGAAACCAGCCCTTGTGAGTTGGTATGATTCAAGAGAGTAACTTTACTTTGCCTTTTTGTAACCGATTATTCAGTGGTGACAGTAATTTGAACTTAAACCATAAAATTTAACTTCATGCTTAAATTTATTAAAATCTTCATTTTCAATAAGTGACCCATCCAACCAACATTATCATTAGTAACACTACATGTAATTAAGTCTTCTGTTACCTGGTATATGATTTTTTTTGTTGAGATGTTTGAAATATCTATCCCGAAACTACCTTTACTGAGATTTGAACCTGAATTTGCTGATATAATATTTTTGAACAAAGGGGATTAAATTATTCACTAAGGTGGCCTGATTAAAACTGTCGACTATTCCAATATTTTTTTTCTACTCTAGGCACAAGGCCAGAAATGTTTGGGGAGGGGGCCAGTCGATTCGATCGACCTCAGTATGCAACTGGTACTTAATTTATCGACCCCGAAAGGATGAAAGGCTAAGTCGACCTTGGTGGAATTTGAACTCAGAATGTAAAGACAGACAAAATGCCACTAAGCATTTTGCCTGGCATGCCAACATTTCTACCAGCTCACCGCCTTGTCGACTATTCCAATACTATGAAAGAAAGAGTCGATTCACTATTTCATTTCTCCACATGATAGGCCTAAGTTAGTTAGCATCAGGCTTTTACTAAGCTCACAGTGGAGCTTGTACCTACAGCAGTCAATGCAGTAACCATTGCACCAGTAACTAACTGCAGCTTGTTTTGCTTTATACAGCTGTTATATCTTTCATTTCTTTGTACATACTACGCAGTGGAGGCGCAATGGCCCAGTGGTTAGGGCAGCAGACTCGTGGTCATAGGATCACGGTTTCGATTCCCAGACCGGGCGTTGTGAGTGTTTATTGAGCGAAAGCACGTTAAGCTGCATGAGGCTCCGGCAGGGGATGGTGGCGAACCCTGCTGTACTCTTCCACCACAACTTTCTCTCACTCTTACTTCCTGTTTCTGTTGTGCCTGTAATTCGAAGGGTCAGCCTTGTCACACTCTGTGTCACGCTGAATATCTCCGAGAACTACGTTAAGGGTACACATGTCTGTGGAGTGCTCAGCCACTTGCACATTAATTTCACAAGCAGGCTGTTCCGTTGATCGGATCAACTGGAACCCCCGACGTCGTGAGCGACGGAGTGCCAACAACAACAACAACATACTACGCAGCTTTGGCAAGCTGCATTGGCATTGACGTACAGATGCACTACTGCTGCAGGACACGTCCCATTGCACATTACACAGCTTACAGTTACAAGTCATTGCAGCTTACAATTGCAAGCTGTTACAGTTTACAGTTGCAAGCTATTGCAGCTTATTTTGTTTACAATTACAAATGAATGCAGCTTCTGCAGCAACAGAGTTTCTGCTTTGAATGAAACTCACAGTTAAAGAACTGCATAGTTGAAGAAGTACTGAAGAACGAAATTATGTCCACCACCTCCCATAAAAGCATCTTAATTTTTGTCTCTTTTTTTTTTCATGCTACAGTCATCTTGTATAACATATTTTCTTACACATGAATCACTGAATGAACATCAACACATAAACTGTTGTTTTATATTGTTTCATACTGTTGTTTATATTACTACTTGTCCTTGTTGCAGCATTCATCAAGGGTAGGTTGAGCCATCTCCATGCAATAAGTCCACCTTGTTCCTCACAAATGCTGGGGTGAAGAGTTCATGTTCTGTGTTTCAGTGAGACTACAAGTTCACATGTGGTCCCTGATTACATGAATATACACCCTGGGACAGTGTGGTGTATGTATCTATGTATGTATGTATATATATATATATATATATATATATCTAGTAGGTGGAAACTAAAGTGGCTGTGCGGTAAGAAGCTTGCTTCCCAACCACATGGTTCCAGGTTCAGTTTCACTGTGTGGCACCTTGGGCAGGTGTCTTTTAGTATAGCCTCAAGCCAACCAAAGCCTTGTGAGTGGATTTGTTAGATGGAAACTGAAAGAAGCCCGTTGTTACACTACAACTGTGTATATATATATATATATATATATATATATATATAAGAGTGAGGAGGGTATTGGATTTAACCAAACCCAAGACATATATGTATGTATGTATTTGTGTATCTGTGTTTGTCCCACCACCATTGCTTGACAACTGATGTCGGTGTGTTTACGTCCTCATAAGTTTGCAGTTCAGCAAAGGAGACTGATAGAATAAGTACTAAGCTTAGAAAGAATAAGTTCTGGGGTCAATTTCTTCGACTAAAAGGTGATGCTTCAGCATGGCCGCAGTCATGGCTGAAACAAGTAAAAGAATAAATATATATATATATATATATATATATATATATATATATATATATATATATATATATATATGCACATATATTTATATACATACACATATATATACACACAGGCCTAGTTTTTTTTAGTTTCCACCTTCTAAATTCCACTTATGGAGCTTTAGTCAGTCCAGGGCTGTAGGTGCCATGCAGTGGGACTGAACCCAAAGCCACATGATTGGCAACTGAACTTCTTCACTGCAAACCTTATCTTCACCTTACATTTTCTGGAATTTATTTCCTTTTTAACCTGTCCTCAGCATCCAGTTCTCATCAGCTACTCTTTCTACATAGCTCCATACTTCATAGAATTCATTTATTATCATCTTTTGTCTTCGACTATTATGTATGTCCTACGCAGTACAAGATGAGATATGAGATTCCAGCCAGAGATTAGAGTGGAAATATTAGATCTGAAATGACCACTTGAGAACAATTACATGTGCTGTTCATGTAAATATGTCTACTTACACTGATGTAGTTGCTAGATGTGTATGTTTATGTAACGTGAAAGACACTTAAGTTGGCACTGTCATAATAGATACTCCCAGTAACAGCTTATGCAAGAATGTTTAGAGCAAGAAATAATGTGTGGATCTAGAAGAAAACTGAAGAATATATTTAATTAGCTCTGACCAAATTGTGGACAGAACTTAATCAAATGCTAAACAGCAACAGTCATTTTCAAATATACAAGTATGTGTGTTTTTTTAATCCAGAGGCTTGCTTCATCAGCTGGCCTATGATCAAAAATGTGACTAAGTGACTAACCATGAACATCTCTTTTTCCAAACATAATGTATTGACAATTGCAATAGCCAAAGTGAATTTCTTCTTTGAAGATGCTATGGTGTAATTTAAAAGAGATTTGGCTGCTATTTCTACCATGTCCAGAGACATCATGAAGACACTGTTGTTGGCTTATGTCCCTTGATATAGCTCTTCTGATTGACTAAAGGTTGTTTTCCTAAAATGTTTTTAACCCATAAAGTGCTGGGATTTACACTTACATAGCATGGACTGCTGAGCACATTTTATGAAAATGAGACTACTGTGCACACATAAAAGACAAAAATTAGTTAAACTATCTTCTTAATATATCATGGTGGCAAGTTTTACATCATTTGAGAAGTCATAGTCCTCTTGCATTCTGGAGGGTATCGGGGTGTTTGAGTGACATTAGACCCCCAACAAACGCCCATAAATTAAATGCATCTATCTGGGCCACGATCATGGCCCATCACGCTTTATGTATTAATACTGTTGTATTACAATAACAGAAATTATGTACTCTTCCACCTCTCTTCATGCTCAATGTATCCAGCTCCTCATCCCCACATTGGCCATTATGCCCAATCCTTTCTCTTTGGAACATCAGCCCTCTAGGATTTTCTTCCTGTTCATGTCTTTTCTGCAAGTGTTTAGTCATGGAGCAATGAAAAGAAAATGAGGGCAAGTCATTGCAATAAAACCCATGCCCCTCTAAGCAATAGATTTGGGAGGATTTAAACTTTGCATCACAAGCTAAAACGATATTATATTGATATCATTTGGGTGGTCATAACATCTGTTTATCCTGTTTGCCAGTAGTTCAGCATTCAAAGACTAGTGAAATGAGGTACATTACTTACTTGAAAACCAGTAAAGGTTTGTATCAGGAAGAGCTTAGTGATAGAAATACTGTGTCAAAATCTTGTCCAACCCATGCTAGCATCAAAGATGTTGTAATTATAATGCTGATGTGATGCCACCTAGTTGTGAATTATGATGATGATGAGGAAGACAACAACACTGACAATAGCAATGATGTTTATTCTTTTCTACTCTAGGTACAAGGCCCAAAATGTTTGGGGAGTGGCTGTATGGTAAGTAGCTTGCTTACCAACCACATGGTTCTGGGTTCAGTCCCACTGCGTGGTACCTTGGGCAAGTGTCTTCCACTATAGCCTCGGGTCAACCAAAGCCTTGTGAATGGATTTTGTAGACGGAAACTGAAAGAAGCCCATCGTATATATATATATATATATATATATATATATATATATATATGTGTGTGTGTGTTTGTGTGTCTGTTTTTCCCCCTACCATCGCTTGACAACCGATGGTGGTGTGTTTACGTCCCCGTAACTTAGCGGTTCAGCAAAAAGGGACCGAAAGAATAAGAACTAGGCTTACAAAGAATAAGTCCTGGGGTCGATTTGCTCGACTAAAGGTGGTGCTCCAGCATGGCCGCTGTCAAGTGACTGAAATAAGTAAAAGAGATATATATGCAATTGTGTGTCTGTGTTTGTCCCCCTACCATCGCTTGAGAACCAATGCTGGTGTGTTTATGTCCCCATAACCTAGCAGTTCAGCAAAAAAAAAGACCGATAGAATAAGTACTAGGCTTACAAAGAATAAGCCCTGTGGTCGATTTGCTCGACTAAAGGCGGTGCTCCAGTATGGCCACAGTTAAATGACTGAAACAAATAAAAGAATAAGAGAACATATGCTAAGGCAGCCAATGAGCAGAATCGTTGTAGCATTTCATCCGTCTTTTTGCATTCCGAGTTCAAATTCCACTGAGACTGACTTGGTTTTTCATCCTTTCAGGGTCAATAAAATAAGTACCAGTTGAGCAATGGGGTCAATATTATCAACTTACCCCCTCCCCTCAAACTTTGAAACCATTATAGAATATACCATTATCTGTTGCTTTCTGCTCCTCTTCTTCTTCCTTCCATCTCCACCTCTTTTGCCCCCTGCCGTCTCCCTCCACCTCTCTCTCTCTCTGCACAAATTAGTTTGCTATCTTTGTGTAATTGGTTGTTATTGTTAAAATATTGGGTCAAGTTGTCCTTTCCTGGAGATACGTCAGCACTTCAAAAGTGACTAACCAAGATATGGTGATGCTGATAACTACTTACAATGCGTAGGCCAGTGAAGAGGGGGCTTCTGCTTGGTCACCAAGACGCATCTGACACAGTCACATAAATACAAGCTCAACAACATACTCCTCTTTTATTCTCTTATTTGTTTCAGTCGTTTGACTGCGGCCATGCTGGAGCACCGCCTTTAGTCGAACAAATCGACTCCAGGACTTATTCTTTGTAAGCCTAGTACTTATTCTATCAGTCACTTTTGCCGAACTGCTAAGTTACAGGGATGCAAACACACCAACATCAGTTGTCAAGTGATGGAAGGTAGGACAAACACAGACACACATAAATATATACATAGGTGCAGGAGTGGCTGTGTGGTAAGTAGCTTGCTTACCAACCACATGGTTCCGGGTTCAGTCCCACTGTGTGGCACCTTGAGCAAGTGTCTTCTACTATAGCCTCGGGCCACCCAAAGCCTTGTGAGTGGATTTGGTAGATGGAAACAGACGTGCTTTTTACATGGTGCCAAGCAGCAGTGAGACCACCAAATAACTTACAAGACAAGACCCTTCAACTGAGTGGGGAGTAGTTTTGAGGGAGGTGAGTTTGTGTCTGGTGGTGAGCGGTTAAAGTGTGAATAGAAGGACAGAAATAGGTATCTAGAATATAAAGGAGATACATGGCTGCCTTAGTTGGGGAGAAAGAGGAAAGATAAAGAAGAGAAAAGGTGAAGATGTGATGGTGGAGGTGGGTACATTCAGTTACAAGGAGGTGTATATAAGCAGAACCAAGGATTGGATAGGGTGAATGGGGAAGTAAGCTTGCATGATTGCAATCATAGAATGAAAGGCAGTCTGAGGTGAGTTAATATCAAAAGGATTTGATACATGTTTCTGTTGACTGTTCAGCCACTTACATGTTAATTCAATAAGCATTAGGTTCATTTGATCAAAGAGCTGAATAACCAAAGGAAATTCATTGAATAGATTTTGCAGCCAAATTAGATGATATTTTGAACGTTTAATGAACACCATACCAGTAGTTGTGGTTCATTCCATTAGAAATTATCTCTGAATTTATCATCTCCACTCCTTCCTACCATAAATAATAAATGACCCAACTACTTGATAATCATTTTTTTATTAAGTGCATTCATGAACCATAGCCTTATTAGATTCAAAGAGAAGTTTAACGATCTAATTAATGGTTCTCTGCATTGTCAAAAATGTTTGTGCAATTGGCTTTCATAAGCTTGCATTCCATATGCTGAGATAGTTCCAATTGTAGCTTCCAGAAGCTATTAATAGCAAACAAGTGATTAAAACCGGTCTTCAATTGAATACTTACCCATATTTACATGAAGACAACCACTGCCTATTTTGCCTATGAATCAAAAAATATTGCTTTGTTGGTCTTATTTCAAAAATCATTTGAACTTGTGCAAGGAATTTTAGTTAATTTTGCTTAAGAACTGTTAGTTATTGCAAAAGTTATTTGCTATTATTTCCATGTTGTATGGTCATTCCACAGTTATCTTACACTTTGACCATTTTATTATTACCATATGTCTGTTGATGTACACTGTTTCTGTTTCAATTAAAAACTGAAGAAATTAGCAAAATAACTTTGTCAATATTAAGCTGGTGCTTGGAACATAAATTAAGGTGAAATTTTGTTGGAAGATTAAATTTATATCATTTTAAAGCAAGAAGTTTGTATGATTGGATTCAGGTGGGTTGGTATCAAAAGGATTAATTATAGGCACAGGAGTGGCTGTGTGGTAAGTAGCTTGCTTACCAACCACAAGGTCCCACGTTCGTTACCACTGTGTGGCACCTTGGGCAAGTGTTTTCTACTATAGCCTCAGGCCGAACAAAGCCTTGTGAGTGGATTTGGTAGACGGAAACTGAAAGAAGCCCGTCGTATATATGTATATATATATATATATATATGTTTGTGTTTCTGTGTTTGTCCCCCCGATGGTGGTGTGTTTATGTCCCTGTAACTTAGCGGTTTGGCAAAAGTGACAGATAGAATAAGTACTAGGCTTACAAAGAATAAGTCCTGGGGTCGATTTACTCAACTAAAAGGCGGTGCTCCAGCATTGCCGCAGTCAAATGACTGAAACAAGTAAAAGAGTAAAAAAGAGTAACCAACTTTTATTTTTTGATTAACTTTCTCTATTGTTCATTCTTGTATAACAGCCATTCCAATTCATTCAAACACTCATCATCATCATCATCATCATCATCATCATCATCATCATCATCGTCCTTTAAAGTCTGTTTTCCATACTGACATGAGTTAGACAGGAGCTGGCAAGCCAGAGAGCTGCACCAGGCTCCAGTCTGTTTTGGCTTGGTTTTTTTGATTGGATGCCCTTCCTAACACCAACCACTCTACAGAGTGTACTGGGTGTCTTTTACGTGTTACCAGCACAAGTACCACTTACATATCACTGGCATGGGTGCATTTCACATGTCACCAGTACGGGTGCCTCTTACATGTCACTGGCACAGGTGCCACTTAAGGAGTTGAATGCCTCTGACAACCACTGGTAACAATGACAATTAGTCACATATGCAAAAAAGCTTGACAACACTTGAATTACAAATTATATATTGAGTGAAGGCATCTAAATTTGGAAGTAGATAAGTTGTTTGATAGGTGTTATAGTAATAATCACAATTGTTATAATTATAGTAATAATTATATTACGGTAATAATCAGGAGGTGGTTGTTACAATATAATTACTAATCATTATATATAAACACATGCATCGCTGTATGCATGAGAATTTTCCTCTTTCCAACTATCTTGCTTCAGATTCAGTTCTCATGTGCAACACCTTGGACAGGGGTTCTCTGGTATGACCCCATGTCAACTACCGTATTTTAACATGAATAAGGAATCCTTTTTTTTTTATCAAAAATTAGGCTTAAAAAATATGGGTGTTTCTTATACATGGATAGTATTATAATCCCTTACAAAACCTTTTTCCCAAATTTTAAGTCTCAAAAATTAAGGGGTTTCTTTATACACAAGGGTTCCTTATACATGTTAAAATATGGTAAATCCTGTGAGTGAATTTGGTAGACAGAAACTGAAAGAAACTTGTCATGCATGTGCGCGCACACACATATTTATATGAAAAAGAAAAAAGATTAAAGGTCCTTTCCAAGCCATAGGCTCATACGGTTAGTTTCCTAGGTTCTGTGGCATATATATTCCCTTCCCATGGGATGGGACACTGGCCTATTTCAGGATTACTCATTTTTGCCAGTTGAGTGGAGTGGAGCAACGTGGAATGAAGTGTTTTGCTCAAGAACACAGCAGGTCGCCCAGTCCAAGAATCGAAACCACAATCTTACGATTATGAGTGGAATACCCTAACCACTAAGCCACATGCCTAGCACTAACCTTATGATCATAAGTGCACCACCACCACCATCCTAGCAATAAAGCCATACA
Organism: Octopus bimaculoides; assembly: GCF_046866305.1. Classification (NCBI taxonomy): domain Eukaryota; kingdom Metazoa; phylum Mollusca; class Cephalopoda; order Octopoda; family Octopodidae; genus Octopus; species Octopus bimaculoides. The sequence continues at coordinate 69,929,920 of NC_142938.1, read as the reverse complement.
CTTCCACCCACAAGCTCTCACACACACACACACATTTACGTGTGCCTGTTTACATTTGTCCTCTGTGAAAGTCATGAACTATAATTAGTGTTGTTGTTGTTGTTACTTCTGTCAACAAATCATCTACGAGGATGTGTAAAATAAGAGATCCTTTACTTGAAAAACAAAGCGTCAGTGGACGTAAGAGGCATCCTACTGTAAAACAACACCCCAGAAATATATTCATTTAATCCATACTAGCATGGGAAAAACTGATGTCAAAACACAGAACAGAAAGAATAATAAATGAATGAATATATAAAGAAACAATATCTTCCTTCCTCATGAATAACATAGTTAAATCCTAATCTTCTGTGTTGTTACAGTTGCTTACGCCTCACACTACCTGGTAATCAGGTCTTTTAGGTTTTACAATGACAATACCTTAACTCTTTCATTACTGTATTTATTTTGAGATACTCTGTGTGTCTTTCAATTAATTTTAAATATTACAAAGAATTTAGTAAAATAACTTAGTTATCATTAAGCTAGTGTTAGGAACATAAATTGTGACTAAGGTTTTGGTGGAAAATTTTAACCAGAATTTTGAAAACAAGACATTTGCACTACAGAGCCAGCAGCGGTTTCAGCCGGGTTGGTATCAAAAACGTTAAGAAATGTTTCTCTATTATATATTTTAACCCTTTTGTTACCATATTTCTGTTGAAATGCTCTGTGTTTCTTTCAATTAATTTTGAGTATGATAAAGAATTTAGTGAAATAATTTAGTTGTCATTAAGCTCGTGTTAGGAACATAAATTGTGACTAAGGTTTGATGGAAAATTTTAATTCAGAACTTATGAGAACAAGACATTTGTACTACAGAACCAGAGCGGGTTTCAGTCATGTTGGTAACAAAAGGGTTAAGCCATCTATTTTAATTTGTGTCACTCTTGTTTTATTTTGTTTTAATCAATGTCCTGGTCTTGTCATGATTTAATCTTATTGCAAATCAAATAACCAAACAACACTATTTTGCACTGTCATTGTTGCTACTCTGGTTGAAAAACATCGAATTATTGCAACAACATAATGTCTTTTAAAGTCAGTGTAGTAATTCTAGTTGTTGTTGTTGGTGAGCCCCAGGTCACCTCTGATTGAGCAGAGCTGTGATTAAAGATGTTCCAGCCATTGATTATTAGTAAAATTGGTAAGTCACTCATAAAGTTATTTTAGTTAGAAGAAATACAAGGTACTATTTCTTGGACTCCAAAGACTCTGTCTCCAATATATATCAGTGTTAATAATATATATGATAAATATATACATCAGTTGTGGCGTGCAAGAGAGACGATTGCGCTGGTATGGACATGTGGTGAGAATGGATGAGGATAGCTGCGTGAAAAAGTGCCACACCCTAACAGTTGAGGGAACCTGTGGAAGAGGTAGGCCCAGGAAGACCTGGGCTGAGGTGGTGAGGCAAGACCTTCGTACATTGGGCCTCACCGAGGCGATGACTACTGACCGAGACCTTTGGAAATGTGCTGTGCGTGAGAAGACCCGGCAAGCCAAGTAAGATCGTTGCCAGTGCCCCTGGACTGGTTCTTGTGCGGGTGGCACATGAGATGCACCATTTTGAGCGTGGCCGATGCCAGTACCGCCTGACTGGCTCCCGTAGGATTTTCGAGCGAGATCGCTGCCAGTGCCCCTGGACTGGCTTGTGCGGGTGGCACATAAAAGACACCATTTCGAGCGTGGCCGTTTTCGTGCGGGTGACATGTAAAAGCACCCACTACACTCTCTGAGTGGTTGGCGTTAGGAAGGGCATCCAGCTGTAGAAACTCTGCCAAATTAGACTGGAGCCTGGTGTTGCCATCCGGTTTCACCAGTCCTCAGTCAAATCGTCCAACCCATGCTAGCATGGAAAGCGGACGTTAAACGATGATGATGATGATGATATACCTCAGACTACAGTCTAATCCTTATAGCATGCATGTGTGCACATACATATACACACTCAGACATGTTATATTTATGTTACAGGTTTAGTACGATGTCTGTTACTAATTAAATTATTTGGCTACTGATACTGTTACAACTTGTATAAATGCCTGTCAGCTAAATAGATGTGATGCTCCTTCTAACGAATATCCACCTGGTGTTTCCTTATTTACAAATTTTTGGGTACCTGATACTAATTTTAGAATGTGCTACTAACAGAGGTGTAGGGTAAAAACTAACAAATATTCTAGTATAAATACTAGAGAACTGTAGAGTCAAAGAGAGCTGAAGTATTCTAATAGAAGTACAGAGGGATGTGAGGTTAAGAACAACAAGACTATTCCAATAGAAGCTCTGGGAGGTGTTAGGGAAAGGAAAGTAAGAATTCTAAAACATGAATATTGAAAGATGTGGGATAAAACAAACTGTGTCAGGTACCAAAAGCCTTTCTGGAAATGCCTAGAACATTCCAAGAGATAAATGGAGAACAACATTCATTCTTTGGCTGTATGTGTGCATATGAGTTTGTGTGTGTGTGTGTGTGTGTGTGTGTGTTCATATGTATGCATGTTCCCATAATTACATATTTAGTTGTTGTACAAATAGTCTCATCATTTCTTTCTCCTCCTCATCATCATCATCAATGTTACTTACATTCGTTCCCACCTCTTAACGGTTATTTTATGGGTAATTTACAACACAACCATCTTCTACATGGTTCACTTGATAAAGTTAGTAGATTCTAAGACCTCGTTCTTTCACAGGATGTTTTAGCATTTTGTTTTCCTTTTCATAACAATCCTCAGATCACTTTAAACATTAATACAAAGTCATCTTCGTCAATATTTGTAACATCTAAGGCGGAAAACTGGCAGAATCGTTAGCACGCCGGGCAAAATGCTTAGCAGTATTTTGTCTGTCTTTACGCTCTAAGTTCAAATTCCATCGAGGTCGACTTTGCCTTTCATCCTTTCGGGGTCGATAAATTAAGTACCAGTTGCATACTGGGGTCGATCTAATCGACTGCAACCCCTAAAAATTTTCGGGCCCTGTGCCGAGAGTAGAAAAGAATGTTTGTAGCATCTAAGGTAGTGAGGTGGCAGAATCATTAGCAACACTGAAGACGTTTCATTCTTCTTCACATTCTTAGTTGAAATTCCACCAAAGTCAACTTTGCCTTTCGTCCCCTTTCAGGGGTTAATAAAATAAGTACCAGTTGAGCACTGGGGATGATGTAATCAACTTACCTGCTCCCTTGAAATTGCTGGCTTTGTGCCAAAATTTGAAATCAATATTTGTAGAGTCTATAGTTACATTTTCCTTGCTTCATTCTTTCTGGTCGGCTAATATTTTGTGTCATTCAACCTACCTACCCTTGTTCAAATGTAGAATTTTGTAACATTCTAATGTAACTCTGGATTTTTTTTTTTTTTTTTTGTTTCTAGAGTTTTCTTTGGTAGTACAGAGTTATGACTGATGCCAGTGTTGCGTAAGTGGCACCCATGCCAGTGGCATGTAAAAAGCACCCTTCAAACTTTGTGCCTTGTGGAGGCAGTGACAATTGACCGAAACCTTTGGCAATATACTGTGCGAAATGCTTAGCGGTATTTCATCTGTCTTTATGTTCTGAGTTCAAATCCCACTGGGGTCGACTTTGCCTTTCGTTTTTTCAGGGTTGATAAATTAAATACCAGTTGCGTACTGAGGTTGATTTAATTGACTGCTCCCCCCCCCCCTCCCCAAAAATTTTGGGCTTAGATTAGAAAAGAATATACCATGCATGAGAAGACCTCTCAAGCCAAGTGAGATCATAGTCCTTGTCGATGCCAGTGTTTTGTGACTGGCATGTAAAAAGCATCCACTACACTCCCAGAGTGGTTGGCGTTAGGAAGGGCATCCAGCAGTAGAAACCATGCCAAATCAGACTGGAACCTAGTGCAGCTCCCCAGCTTACCAGTTTTCAATCAAACCGTCCAATGGGAAACAGATGTTAAATGATGATGTAGTATGCCATGCTAATGATTCCAAAGAAGGATGAAACAGCACTATCAATGGCTACCAACAACTAGAAACTTTAATAACTCTATGTGTAGGAAAGACAACATTGTGTACACTCTGTACACCTTCTACTTTAGTCTTATGTGAATACCAAACTTTTAAGTTCGCTTCAACTTAACTTAATCTAGAAGAGATTGTCTCCCCTTTAATAGTTGGATACCAGAGGCACATCACATATTTGGACTGTAGCAAGTATTTTGCTAGTTCTCTGCCTCTCCCTTGTAACTAACCCTAACCCTTGTCAGCTCATTAACTCCACAAATGCCTTTTAGTCACTCATATTTTCTAGCAATAGCATTATTGATACAGTATACAAATATATTGTGAATATATTTACATATAGGACATATATTTCATATATTTACATATATTTCATATATTTACATATAGTTACATATATATTAGATTGGAGTCTGGTGTAGCCATCTGGTTCGCCAGTCCTCAGTCAAATCGTCCAACCCATGCTAGCATGGAAAACTGACATTAAACAATGATGATGGTGATGATGATGATGATGATGATAATGATGATTTTATATATTTCATATATTTACATATATTTATATATATATCAGATTGGAGTCTGGTGCAGCCATCTGGTTCGCCAGTCCTCAGTCAAATCGTCCAACCCATGCTAGCATGGAAAACTGACATTAAACAATGATGATGGTGATGATGATGATGATGATGATGATGATGATTTTATATATTTCATATATTTACATATATTTATATATATATCAGATTGGAGTCTGGTGCAGCCTTCTGGTTCACCAGTCCTCAGTCAAATCGTCCAACCCATGCTAGCATGGAAAACGGACATTAAACGATGATGATGATTTTATATATTTCTTCTTACAAATATGATCATGATGATGGTGATGATGATATTTCTTTCATATTTCTTTCTTTTACAGAAACCTCTGACTGACATCTTATATTATGGTGCCTGCTACTCTGCATTCAGTAAATTCTGGACTATAAAGAAGTATAAGTTTCTACAACAGGAAAAACTTTCGAAACTAAAAGATGGAATACATTACAGTTGATAATTTCATGGATATGGAGCTGTACAAGTTCCACCTGAGTGAGCATCGTAGCATGGAAAGCAACTGGCCTCCATTGTGCAAGGCTTGTATTGATTTGGATGTAAATAGTATTATGAAATTAATACAATCAAATGTTGATGTTAATTTGGCTTGTCAAGACGGCAAGACACCACTTCATTTGATATGTGATACACAACCTGAAAACAGTTTGTCTCTAAAAATTACAGACTTGCTTATCTCCAATGGTGCAAACATCGATTCGGTTGATAACGAAGGCAGCACTCCGATCTGTATCGCTTGTAAGAATAACAACATTGAGCTCGTGAAACTGCTCTTGAAGTCTGGCTGTACAATAAATACCTCATCATATCTATTGAATACACCAATGAAAGTAACTTCTAGGAATGCAAATAACTGGTTTTGTTGCCATACTCATTCGAGCTTTGCTGGTGATGAACAAAAGACTATTTATATACCTCCACCCATACATATAGCCAAGTTGCTACTGGAAGCTGATGGCCAACAATCAAAGGAAGCAACTTGTTTGCCCAGTGCCGTTCAGTTTTCTAATTATGACATCGTTAAGGATTTACTGGAATCTGGAATGTCCCCAAATCTGCTTGATGAAAATAGCTGTACTGCATTAGGGTGTGCATGCATGATTGAATCGGTGGACCCTAAAGTTGTTGAGCTGTTGCTACAATATGGAGCAAATGTGAATCGGGGTAGTAGCTGGAAGAAGCAGAAGCCATTAATATTTGCATTTGCACACAATGCTTTGGAAAAGATAAAAATATTATTGTCATATGGAGCATGGATTACTTCCGAAGAAATGACAGAACTTGTATCTGTAAATCTTTCAAAATACATTTTAGAAAACCCTGAAAGTGTTGAAATTGACAGTGAAGAATTCCTTTCTTGGAGATTGTTATTGGCAGCAGGTTTTACCCCTACCCTCCATGGTACTATAAATGTAACAGATAGTTTGTTTTCCAAACTTGAACAGGTAAATTTTGATTTTTTTTATTACCTTCATTTATTTTCTGTTCTCCTTTTTTTTTATATCTTTTATCTCGCCCTGTTTTTGTTCAGTAATTTTCATATGATGATGATGATGATGACTTCTACTGTACTAAAACAATCAACAAAGAGGAAATTTAAAAGCTTAATTTTGAAACTTCATTATTTTAAAATTGTATAACAAAAACAACAAAAGCACTCAGAGCGCAAACCTCTGCCAAAGCAATGCTAACGTCCTCTCAACGATTAGCCAAAGATGGTTTTTAAAATGAGAATATCAGAAATAAACTCAACTGCTCTCACAAACGAGAATACTAAAAGTGAAACTGACCGCTCTCAAAAATTAAGTAAAAACAAACTGGAAAAATAATCCAGAATCATTGTCCAGTACTGGATCAATCCCAAAATCTAATCAGTTGTGCCAGTCACGAGGCCAAACATCCCTGAAAGATTCATCTGAAACCATCCAGCAGTTCTTGAGATATCTTGTCCACAGACAAACGAACAAACACGACTGAAAACAATACCCTCGCCCTCATTAAGGCAGAGGTAATAAAAATAGCACATTACAATGTTGTTTCATTCATTTATCATCATCATCATCATCATCATCGTTTAATGTCCGCTTTCCATGCTAGCATGGGTTGGACGATTTGACTGAGGACTGGTGAAACCGGATGGCAACACCAGGCTCCAATCTGATTTGGCAGAGTTTCTACAGCTGGATGCCCTTCCTAACGCCAACCACTCAGAGAGTGTAGTAGGTGCTTTTATGTGTCACCTGCACGAAGGCCAGTCAGGCGATACTGGCAAAGGCGTTTATGAATGAATAAATTCTTTCTGCTATAGGCACAAGGCCTGAAATTTTAGGGGAGGGGTCCAGTTGATTACATTCACTCCAGGACTCAGCTGGTATTTATTTTATCAACTCTGAAAGAATGAAAGGCAAAATCAATCTCAGCAGAATATCTATGAATTAATAATAAACAGGTATGGCTGTGTGGTTCAGAAGTTGCCTTTACAGCCATGCAGTTTCAGGTTCAGTCCCACAGCATGGTACTTTGGGCAAGTGCTTTTTACTGTAGCTCCAGCTCAACCAGTGCTTTGTGAATGAATGTGGTAGATGGAAACTGTATGAAAGCTCAATGTATGTATGTATGTGTGTGTGTGTGTGTATATATATATATATATATATACATACACATACATACAGTCGCCATGCTTGATCGCTAAATCCACAAGTTTTTTTTATTCTCTCCCTATTTATTTTCTCTTATTCCTTTCTGTTGAAGAGCATAGGCTCAAAATGTAAAACACTTTCTCACTTTCCCAAGTGTCAAGCTAATACATCTGCTTGTTGTTCATACACCTATCTTCATCTTTTGTTTTTCTGTAAATTTCAACTATATATATGTGTGTGTGTGTGTGTGTGTGTGTTTGTGTTTGTCATTCCTCACCACATAACAACCAGCATTGTTTTGTTTACATCCTCATAACTTAGCAGTTTGATAAAATATGTACCAGACTTGAAAAATAAGTACTGTGGCCAATTTGTTCAACTAAATCCATAATGGCCACAGCCCAATGACAAATGTTGTTGTTGTTGTTGGCACTCCGTCACTTACGACGTCGAGGGTTCCAATTGATCCGATCAATGGAACAGCCTGCTCATGAAATTAACGTGCAAGTGGCTGAGCACTCCACAGACACGTGTACCCTTAACGTAGTTCTCGGGGAGATCTAGCGTGACACAGTGTGTGACAAAGCTGACCCTTTGAATTACAGGCACAGCAGAAACAGGAAGTAAGAGAAAGTTGTGGTGGAAGAGTACAGCAGGGTTCGCCACCATCTCTTGCCGGAGCCTCGTGGAGCTTTTAGGTGTTTTCGCTCAATAAACACTCACAACGTCCAGTCTGGGAATCGAAACCGTGATCCTATGACCGCAAGTCCGCTGCCCTAACCACTGGGCCATTGCGCCTCCAATTTGTTTTCTTAATTGAAAAAATAATGAAGAATTTATTAATTGAAAAAAATAATGAAGAACTTGTTAAAATAAGTCTGTCGTTATTAAACAGGTGTAAGGCGGCAACCTGGCAGAATCGTTAGCAGGTGAAATGCTTAGCAGTATTTCGTCTGTCTTTACATTCTGAGTTCAAATTCTGCCAAGGTCGGCTTTGCCTTTCATCCTTTCGGGGTCGATAAATTAAATACCAGTGAAACGCTGGGGTCAATGTAATCAACTAGTCCCCTCCTCCAAAATTTCAAGGCCTTGTGCCTTCAGTAGAAAGGATTATTCAACTGTTTGCAACATATGTAATTTTCATAGAAGGCTTTGATTCAGATCATTTTAAACCAGGAAGTTTGTATGATAGAGCTATGTCTGGCCATTAGAAAATATTATGATGCTTGAAAACGAATGTTGGCAACAGAAAGAGCATCTAGCTGTAGAAAATCTGCTTCATTGAGCTCCATTCAATCCATGCAGATACAGAAAAATGGACATTAAAATGATTATTTCTGGAGCGTTGTCTTATAACAAGACTCTTGTTCAGTTGACATGAGTGAAAGGAATTCTCTTGAGAAAATTCCACCATTTATTACTGATCTAAGAACTGTAGCTAATTGCTGCTATCCTAGAAACGCGTTGATCCATCTGTTATTGCTTGTAATGTAAACTATTAAGGAAACCAGAAATGTCAGTTACGGAAATGAAAACTTACAGATTCGACTGCTTTCTTTCTCCTCACCACGGTCATTATTTTTCTATTATTGACAACCGCTGTGATTCTTTTCCTGCCTAGGATAGCAGTGGTGGGGATTTATTTGACTAAGCAGCGGCCATATAAAATCAAAGGCATATGTTAGTCTTCTTATGGAATTAACCACAGTTCTAATAAAAAAAATAAGTTGTTTCTTTTTACCATTTCTCTTCATTATAGAGAATTTATTTTAAAGGCTTCATTTATATTTGTTTTGTTTTGTTTCTATTAAGTAAATAATTATATTTTATAAAGATTTTGTAACTAAAGCTGTGTGATTAAGAAGCCACAGGCTCAGGCATGGCTGTGTGGTTTAGAGCAGCTCACTTTGCAACCATGTGGTTTTGGGTTCAATCCCAGTAAACATGGTACTTTGGGCAAGTGTTTTCTACAATGACTCTGGGCTGACCAATGCCGTTTAGGTGAATTTGGTAGATGGAAACTGTTTGTTGTATGTGTTTGTGTGTGAATGTATGTGTGCATGTATGTATATATATATATATATATATATATTAATAAATTATAGGGTGGCAAAGAAAATTTTAGAAATTTTATTTACCACCAGTGGCCTAGCGAGAGTAAAAACAGTCAATAGACTATGTATTATTCATTAGAAATGCAGAGACGCCTATAATAGGACATCTACTCGCTAGAAATAGCAGCAAAAATACTACATACCACAAAAGTTAGGGATAATTTCGAAAGGAAATGAAAAATAAAAAACTTTTACCAATCTATATTCTGTACCATGGTTTCAAGTCAATTTTAGTAAGACAAAGATTATATCTTACAAGGTCAGACTTTCGTCAGCAGAATTGACCAGACAACATATGAAGCACGAATCAGTACGCAGCATGGTTCGTGTTCTTATGTCTAATTTTTCAAAATATACCGCGTATTTACGGTTTACCTAATCGGCAGCAAATACAAAAATGCAAAATGCCGAAATTCCTACAGAAAATCATCCAAAAAGAATTTTATCATTATTAATAAATTATAGGGTGGCAAAGAAAATTTTAGAAATTTTATTTACCACCAGTGGCCTAGCGAGAGTAAAAACAGTCAATAGACTATGTATTATTCATTAGAAATGCAGAGACGCCTATAATAGGACATCTACTCGCTAGAAATAGCAGCAAAAATACTACATACCACAAAAGTTAGGGATAATTTCGAAAGGAAATGAAAAATAAAAACTTTTACCAATCTATATTCTGTACCATGGTTTCAAGTCAATTTTAGTAAGATAAAGATTATATCTTACAAGGTCAGACTTTCGTCAGCAGAATTGACCAGACAACATATGAAGCACGAATCAGTACGCAGCATGGTTCGTGTTCTTATGTCTAATTTTTCAAAATATACCGCGTATTTACGGTTTACCTAATCGGCAGCAAATACAAAAATGCAAAATGCCGAAATTCCTACAGAAAATCATCCAAAAAGAACTTTTGTGGTATGTAGTATTTTTGCTGCTATTTCTAGCGAGTAGATGTCCTATTATAGGCGTCTCTGCATTTCTAATGAATATATATATATATATATATATATATATATATATATATATAGTTGAAATTTATAGAAAAACAAAAGATGAAGACAGGTGTATGAAAAACAAGCAGGCGTATTAGTTTGACACTCGGGGAAAAATAGAAATATCTTTTACATTTCGAGCCTATGCTCTTCAAAAGAAAGGAATAAGAGGAAATAAATTGAGAGAGAATGACAAAAAACTTGTAGATTTAGTGGTCAAGCATGGCGAATGATTAGTAAAGAAGTTTGAAAGAAGAGGTTGAGAGAAAGGGAGATAATAAAGTGTTGGTGATCCTAAATGAAGGTACACGTGTGTGTGTTGTGAATAGGGGCTAGTGACTCTGGCGTGTGTGTCTGTAATGTGGCTGCTCATATAGTGGTATGTGTGGTGACACTATTGAAGATTGTGTGTTGGTGTGTGTGTATATATATATATACATATATATATGTGTGTGTGTGTGTGTAAAAGGTTGAAGAGGAACACACGAGTAGATATATATGGAAAAAAGACAAAGTAGAAAATGCTAAAATACTTTTATAAAGAACATTACAGAACCGGTTTCGATCCTTGAGATCTTTTCAACAGTAAATATGAATAATAGATTTTTGAAAAATTATTGAAAAATTAAATTATGGCAAATTTAAAAGAAAAGTCTTTTTAAAGACATATTTGTATAGTATTCAAGTAACAGGGGCATTTTTCTTGTTTCTGCCTGTCTCTGTTTCACTTGTTAACTCTTGTGGGTTCGAAGAAGGAATGCTATGATAGTAGCAGTGTGTTAAATAGTTGGGTTAAAAAGAGTTAAAAGTAAACAAGAAAAAATGCCCCTGTTACTTGAATACTATACAAATATGTCTTTAAAAAGACTTTTCTTTTAAATTTATCAAAATTTAATTTTTCAATAATTTATCAAAAATCTTATATTCATATTTACTGTTGAAAAGACCTCAAAGACCGAAACCGATTCTGTAATGTTATTTATAAAAGTGTTTTAGCATTTTCTACTTTGTCTTTTTTCCGTGTGTGTGTGTGTGTGTGTGTGTGTGTGTGTGTGAGATATATTGTTGTGGAAGAATCCTGACCACCCCCACGTGACAAAGTGGACTAATGCATTTCAATAAAATAAAGAAGCTGTGAACTGTAGCAGTTGGCAGCAGTACATTTCACCCAGTTTTGTTATTTTATTGAAATGCATTAGTCCACTTTCAGTCACGTGGAGGTGGTCAGGATCCTTCCACAACACATTTGTGTATATATATGTGTATACACATATATATATGTGTGTGTGTGTGTATATATATATATGTGTGTGTGTGTATATATATATATGTGTGTGTGTGTATATACATACATGCGTGTGTGTATATACATACATGTATGCGTCTGTGTTTGTCCCTCCACTGCTTGATAACCAGTGTTGGTTTATTTATGTCCCCATAACTTAGCATTTCAGGAAAAGAGTCTGACAGAATAAGTACCAAGTTTTAAAAATAAGTCTTGCGGTCGTTTTATTTTACTAAACCCATCAAGGTGGTGCCCCAATGACTGAAACAAGTAAAAGAAATAAGATATATATATATATATATTTTTATTTTAGGTTAGAAACCGGTTCTTTCTCTATTAGCAAGAAATCTTGAAATAAACTGAATAATGACATACATACACAGATGCATACATACATACATACATACACACGCATACATACATACATATATACATTTGTATATATGACGAGCACCATTACTTTTAGTTTTTAGTGTTTTATTATGAGATTTTTTTTTCCTCTGAAAAGTTACTGTAGCCCTCTCCGCTCCCCAGTTTGCTATATTGCATCCATGGGACTCCAGTTGAGAAGCCCTGAATTAGAACAATAAAAGTTCTTACATCCATCATAATCATTGTTTTCAAGACTTTCACAGTTCCATCATCAAGACGAGAAATATTATTGCTAACATGTTCATATCGTAGAGAAAACCCCCCTGCAAAAATAGACGACTGGTGACGCCAGCATTTCTCATAACACAGCACAACACGAAAATAAACACACAGCACAACATACACGCCACATAAAAATAAACATGTGACTGCTAACGTATAAAACTAATGATCAAATTTCAAATAGGTGTAATATTGCTTAAACAGATTTCGGGAAATAAAATCTAAAGAAGTCACATCTGCTTGCTGTAAAATAAGACAGCTATTATACACACCAGTAATACCACGTGTGTGTTTATGTTTGTGTGCATGCATAGCAATAAAAATGGCTTCTTTTAAACCCTTTTGATACCAAAGAGCTTGAAATCACTCTGGTTGTATGATATAAACTTCCTTTTTTAAAGTGTTCTAATTTCATAGCCTTTCCTTGGGATAATTTTCGTTTCAAACACCATCACATCATGGATGTTTCACTGAGCCAAGTAATGTTATTTCACTATATTTTTTAGTATTTTCAAAATTAATTGAAACAAAGGCAGTGTGTTTCTACAAGAATATGGTAACAAAAGGGTTAATGTTTCTATATTTATTTTCTCATGCTAGCAGGAGTGGCTGTGTGGTAAGTAGCTTGCTTACCAACCACATGGTTCTGGGTTCAGTCCCGCTGTGTGGCACCTTGGAAATAAATGCTGGACCATGTCGTTGACAAGCAAGCTTCTTACAACAGTCACACATGCACCTATATATATATATATATATATGTATATGTATGTATGTATTTGTATATATGTATGTATGTATGTATGTATTTGTACGTATGTATTTGTATGTATGTATGTATTTGTATGTATGTGTTTATATATTTAAATGCATATGTATATATTTATGCATACACATGTATGTATGCATATATATATGCTTGCATATATGTGTATGCATATATATACACACAGATATTTATTTATTTATCTATATATATAAAGTTAGATAAGGTTGGTGCATGGGATTACTTTAGGTTTCACATCCAGAAAGGGCCTGGCTTTATGGCATCTCATCAGATCCCAAAACCTGTTGGCTAAAGGCCTCTCTAAAATATGAAGGAGGAAATGAGCTCGTTAACTCAATGTTAACAAAGGTGATTGTCTCCCCTTGGCTATCGATCGCTGATGTCAACAAAGGGGGTTGTGGCCCTTTGGTTATCGATCGCTGGTGGTCCTGCTATCTCATGGATTCCGATAGGACTCCCTCAACCCAGGGAACCTCCTGAACTCCAGGACAGAGGTCTTTGGACTGTGCTTGCATTTTAGGAAATTCCTCTTAGCCTATTGGAACCCACGAGATAGCAGGGCTACCAACGATTGATAGCCAAAGGGACATATAACCCTTTTTGTTGGCACGGGCGTTCGATAGCCAAAGGGACACAACCCCCTTTGTTGACATCAGCAAAAAATAGCCAAGGGGAGACGATCCCCTTTGTTGACATTGAGTAACGAGCTCATCCTTTCCTCCATATTCTAGAGAGGCCTTTAGCCAACGGGTTTTGCGATCTGATGAGATGCCATAAAGCCAGGCCCTTTATGGATGTGAAGCCTAAAGTAATCCCATGCACCAACCTTATCTAGCTTTAATATATACTGCTCTATAACTTAGAGTGTGCTTCTTTCTTAGGATTTATGTTTACAGACGATATATATATATATATATATATATATATATATATGATGGGCTTCTTTTCAGTTTCCATCTACAGTATCTATTCACATTGTTTAGGGTTCAGAATAAGAGTCTGCCCATATTTTGAATAATAATTAAGAATGTAATTTATTTCCAGGAATTAACAAGAAAAATTTCTCGTTTCTTTTTGCAGATTGAGAAATGCAACAACTACAAACAAGTGATACCATGGTTAACGTCTTTACTATTTCCAGAACGAACACTGAAAGAATGGTGTCGCATTAGTATTCGGAGACATTTGAAGGTTTCGATAGATGACAACATCAAAAAACTTCACATTCCTAACTCACTGAAAGATTTTTTATTATTTAATGAATTTGAACGTAATAAATTTTCACAATGAAATTTCTATTTATCTGTTTCTTTGGTTGCTTTTTTTCCTTTTTTTTTTTTTTTTTTTTTTTTTTGATCTGAAATAGTTTTGTTACTTTCTCAAAAATTACTTACTCTGCAAGTAATACAAAAGTATCCATGCAGCTCTGTTTTGGATACCGAGGAAGATGATCAAGGTACATATATCTAGCTGTCACTTGTAAAGAAGTGCGGCTTGGTAACATGTACCATGATTTTACTATTTGTTTTAGGTGCTGTGTAATTGTGGATCGTAGGGCGACATACCGTGCTTGAGGAGACCTATTGAGTCAAGTACATCAACAACAATATCAAAATCAAATCAAATGGAAATTGTAGTTGTGACCCCCATGCCGGTAGCATGTAAAAAGCACCATCCGAACATGGCCAATGCCAGTGCCGCTTTGATTGGTTTCCATGTCGGTGGCACGTAAAAATCACCATCCAATTGTGGTTGATGCCAGCTCCTCTGGCCCCTGTGCCAGTGGCATGTTAAAAGCACCCACTACACTCTTGGAGTGGTTGGTGTTAGGAAGCGCATCCAGCTGTAGAAACACTTCCAGATCAGATTGGGGCCTGGTGCAGCCTCCTGGCTTCCCAGACCCCAGTGGAACCGTCCAACCCACGCCAGCGTGGAGAACGGACGTTAAACGATGATGATGAGATACAGGGTGGCCATAAAGTCACGCACCATCCTGCAATATGTGAAATTGCTAACATTCTCTTTTTTTTTTTTATCTTTTTTTCACAACTGTCGATATTACTCACAAACCAATCCTCATTGGTTGGGGGCAGATAATCAATAAGGCGAGGGGGGGGGGGCAAGGTAATGGTGTGGTGTAGGATTTGGTACAATCAAGTAACTGGACCATTTGATTTTGATTTGTATCCGGTGATTTATATCTGGACATGCTTGGCAACAAGATGATGCCTCACATGCATTCACTTGAAAAGGAAAATCCTGTCTGGTTGTCAGCCGGATGGGGCTCTACCCCATTATGCATTACAGGTTCGTGATTTTCTGCATGAAAATTTTCCAAGGAGATGGCTCGGGTGTCGCAGGCCAATTGAATAGGAACCGCGGTCACCAGATTTAACTCCCATGGACCTTTTCTTCTCGGGCTACATTAAACCCCTTGTGTATTCTGAAAAAATTTGTGACCAAGGACATCTTCAAAGAATTGTTGAAGCATGTGAACAAATCAATGGCAATGAAGAACTATTTGAGAGGGTTCATTGCAATTTCAAATTCTGTATGAACACATGTTTAGAGCTACATGGCCAACACTTTGAACATTTGTAATGGATTACCTACTTCATTGCTAATAAAGCATACATGATATCTCCCATGGTGCATGGCTTTGTGGCCACCCTGTAGACACCTGGATGTTTCACTGAGCCAAGAATCAGTGAGATTGAGAAGAATATGACAACAGGAGGTAGAGAGAGATGCATTGGTGCTCATTACGGCTAAATAGACAGGACCCAATGTGAAATGAAGTGCATTGCTCTTGCACTGCCCAGTTCGGAAATTGATATTTCAGTCATGAGTTGAACACTTTAACCACTAAGTCATACACCTTCACTATCTGACCAACTAATTTGCATATAATTGCAGTATCTTACTCTAGTCATCTCATCTGTATTGTGAGCAAGCTGACTCAAGATTTAGGACTTAACATATGTGTATACTAATTTTAAAAGCTATAATGAGCTTGTTGAAGGAGATTTGTCTGATATACTGAGGAATTTGAATGACTGCATTTTACAGATTGTTCAGGAATGATTAGTTGGATGTACAGTAAACTAGCACAAAGATAACCCATCGTTAATATAGCTTGGTAGTTGATCAATCAAATGTAATATTTATTTACTCACATCAGTTTGAATTAATCATGCATTATCTTGTAGTTTTGACATTTCAGTGATGTGATTGTTTATCTTTAGAATGACATTGTAGGGTAGGTGTGAGTGGTCAGATATGGCCGGTTTGTATATAAAATAAGAATATTCAGGCCAGGTATGGCCAGTTTAATTGGTAAGGGGGTTAGGTGTCTTGTCTCAGTGAACTCAAATCATGATAACCAATCCAACCCATACCAGTATGGAAAGCAGACATAAAATAATGAATGAAGATGTTACATACTAAACCAAAGCAGTTACTCTTCAGATACATCATCATCATCATCATTTAATATCTGTTTTCCATGCTGGCATGGGTTGGACGGTTTGACTGAAAACTACTGGAGAGCTGCCGAAGGTTTCAAGTTGGATGCTTTTCCTAACACCAACCACTCCAAGAGTGTAGTGAGTGCTTCTTATATGACACTGGCACAGGTGTCACTGACGTGGCACTGGTATCAGCCATGACTACGATCTCACTTGGCCTGACAACTCTACACAAGCACGGTATATCACCAAAAGTCTCGGTCACCTGTCACTGCCTCCATGAGGCCCAATACTCAAATGGTACTTCTTATGGACCACTGGCACAGGTACCAATCAGATGGCACTGGCATATCAGCCATGACTATGATTTCACTTGGCTTGACAAATCTTCTCAAGCGCAGCATATCACCCAATGTTTGAAGGATGCTTATGTGCCTGTTACGTGACGACTACAATCTTACTTGGCTTGACTAGTCTTCTCAAGCACAGCATATTGCCAAATGTCTCGCTCACTTGTCATTGCCTCCATGAGACCCAACATATGAAGACCATGCTTTACCACCTTGTCCCATGTCTTTCTGGGTCTACCTCTTCCACAGGTTCCCTCCATAATTAGAGTGTGGCGTATACATATCAGGTAATACCTATAATACCAAACAATTTTGTTTTTATTACACTTGGCTCAGCCATTCTTGTAAATTAACACTGCACATCCAATGGACTAGAGTAAGTTTATTCCTTCTCAGCTGACTTTAAGAACCTTTTGAATCCACAGCTATACAGCATCACACTTGTCTCGTATACTGCAAATTGAGGAATGGCACAGGGACACAACACAGCACCGATCTTGAGACACATTCACTATTTACAAGGTGTGACACAAAAGCTGACTCGTCATCATTTGAAAGTTCACTGTTCTGTACTTGCATGGGTCAGACAGAATTCATTGAGGCAGATTTTCAATAGTCTGATGCCCTTCCTGTCACCAACCTTTCCCTGTTTCCAAATAAGGTACTATTTCTCCGTGACCAGACATGTATTCACAAGAGATTGGAAGCAAAGGACACCACTTGTATGGCATGGCAGTAATGTTTGTTTACAACTATCACAAAATGCTAACACACACACACACACATCCATACATATGACAAGCTTCTTTTGAGTTTCCATCTTTCAAATCCTCTCACAAAGCTTTGGTCAGTCTGGGGCTATAGTAGAGACACTTGCCCAAGATGCCATGCTGTAGAACTGAAAGACAATTATTGTGATTTCGTGTTTGAAATCAAAGCAGAAACTATACTTTGATTTAGATCTTTATAAAGTTACAAATGCAAATTTGTTTTCATTAATTTTTCAGGCATATTGAACAAAAGCTCTAATTTATTATTTTTAATTTTTTTCTTTAACAAGGAGTGTCTGGGAAAGATATAAATGTCCCACATCACTTTATACACTTCTTCAAAAACACAAGTTCATGATAGGAATCAAAAAGAAAATAGTATTTTGTACACATAAAAATTTATTTATAAAGATTACAAATGTTTATTTTATAAAACGTATTTGTAAAAAAAACACAAATTCTGTCTTAAGACTTCATTTTATTTTGGAATATTAATTACAATAGGTTTATGCCCTGTATTTGCTAGAAACACTTCTAAGTCTTTTGATGAAATACCAGTGCTTGCAGAGTTCACCATTGGATGAAAATAGATGGTACTGTATGTACCATCAAGTAGGTTGGAATCTAAAATGACTTTAACATCATGTTTAGTATCGTTCACAAGACCAAAGATTGTAACGGAACCTTGAGTCAGACCAAGAGTGTCAAACAAGATGGACTCGTCAGCAAAGCGAAAGCCACCAGGTGCGTTTACTAATTTGGCCAAGTCATTCAGCTTGATGTCAGCATCATGGGTAGCACAAAATAACCACAGCTTTTTCTTCTTGTCTCGCAGGAAAAGATTTTTGGCAAAAACGCCTTCTAGATGACTCACATGAGGAAGTGCTTCTTCTACCGTATATACCTAGATAAGTAAAGTACAAAAAAAAAATGATAAATAAAAATCTTTAATAACATGTTTGAAGATATATTTTAGTGACAGAGAGTCAACTAAGATGTTGTACAACACCTTGATCACTAAGCCATTCATCTTCACAAAATTAACCATAATTTCAGAAATAAAATAGCAATTTTTGTAATACACAAAATTTAAACCAAAAAAAGTCGTCTCTGACATAGATTTGGAGAAATAAACTCCATAGACATCATGCCTTAAAACAACTATTTCTCTGTGTAAGAGCTGACTGGCCTAATACTGCCTGGTTTTGTACCACAATCTGGTCTTCAAATGCCTTCAGTTGTGTTCACTTTTTTTATGAATAATCAGATCAGACCTTTGATTACCTCTGCTCCTATGTTGTCCCTGCAGGTGTTGGACCTCAAGTGTTCAGGTTGTGCACTACTTGTATCAATCTTTCCAATCCAATCTGGTAGAGCGTCTACTGACTAACTTAGTGGAGAAAAATCTACTTAAATTGCATTAAAGTTCAACTGATGTACTCCTAGAAACCATAGCCTTCTAAATTACTTCAGAACATTTCCATTCCCAGGGCACAGGTCAGTCCAAGACTACAGTAGAAGACACTTGCCAACAGCATCACACAAAAAAGTAGAACTCAAGACCACACAGTATGTATGCATACATGCAGACATACCTACATACATGTATAGTCAAGAAAAAAAGAGTACATGACACCACAGTAGAGATTAATAATATTCACCTGTCAGTACACAAACAAAACTCAGAGCAACATGTGATTAACTCAACCAAAATAAAACACACACACACACACACAAATATATATATATATATATATATATATATATATATATCGTCGTCGTCGTTTAACGTCCGCTTTCCATGCTAGCATGGGTTGGACGATTTGACTGAGGACTGGTGAAACCAGATGGCTACACCAGGCTCCAATCTGATTTGGCAGAGTTTCTACAGCTGGATGCCCTTCCTAACGCCAACCACTCAGAGAGTGTAGTGGGTGCTTTTACGTGTCACCCGCACGAAGGCCAGTCAGGCGGTACTGGCAACGGCCACGCTCAAAATGGTGCATTTCATGTGCCACCCGCACAAAAAAAAAAAACATGAGCCAGTCCAGAGGAACCAGCAACGATCTCGCACGAAAATCCTACAACGGCCCCGCACAAGAGCCAGTCCAGGGGCACTGGCAACGGTCTCGCTCGAAAAATTTCTTGTGTCACCCGCACAAGAGCCAGTCCAGGGGCACTGGCAACGATCTCACTCGAAAGATTTCATGTGTCGCCTGCACATGAGCCAGTCCAGGGGAACCAGCAACGATCTCGCTCGAAAATCCTACAACGGCCCCGCACAAGAGCCAGTCCAGTGGCACTGGCAACGGTCTCGCTCGAAAATTTTCTTGTGTCACCCGCACAAGAGCCAGTCCAGGGGCACTGGCAACGGTCTCGCTCGAAAAATTTCTTGTGTCACCATATATATATATATATATACAGTCTGATGATAGCTTAACTGACTGAAACTTTAAAGTCACTGTCAATACTATTCTTGTTAGAGAATAATAAATTTGTACTCTACCAAATGTACTGAGTAATCTTTCAATTTAATGTAAAATTGTTTTTATTATAATGTAAAAACAAGCATTAATATATACCTGTGTGTGTGTGTATTGCTATAGAAAAATTAAGTCTTGATACTTTAATACAATTTTATGTCCGACATTTTGGCATGAACAAGCTTGTTTACGATACTAGAAATATTTATTTCATATTAAGTTATTATTCAGCGTTCATTAGAGCAAAACTGCTTTGTCACATTATGCTTCTTTGTTTATTCAATTTTTTTTTGTTTTAAAAATAACTCTCCATTACCACAAAAGCCAAAAATATTTGTGAGGTGATTACTATATTCAGAAAACAAGTTTGCAGATGATTAATATTAGTCAGTGTGGAGACGCAATGGCCCAGTGGTTAGGGCAGCAGACTCGCGGTCATAGGATCGCGGTTTCGATCCCCAGACCAGGTGTTGTGAGTGTTTATTGAGCGAAAACACCTAAAGCTCCACGAGGCTTCGGAAGGGGATGGTGGCGAACCCTGCTGTACTCTTTCACTACAACTTTCTCTCACTCTTACTTCCTGTTTCTATTGTGCCTGTAATTCAAAGGGCCAGCCTTTTCACACTGTCATACTGAATCTCCCCGAGAACTACGTTAAGGGTACACGTGTCTGTGGAGTGCTCAGCCACTTGCATGTTAATTTCACGAGCAGGCTGTTCCGTTGATCAAATCAACTGGAACCCTCGACGTTGTAATCGACGGAGTGCCAACAACAACAATATTAGTCAGAAACATTGAAACTCTTATAAAAATTTTGTTTCCAGAAACAAGATTGATTTTTCTAAAGCTTGCCAAACTCCAGAATATCTTTTCTCAGACTTTCTTCCAAGTCTTTAGAATATGCAGCGACAATATTAGAGGACCTTTTTTATATTGATGACTGATTCAAGCATCAACATTGTCATCATTACAATCATCATCATCACTGCTTTGACATCTACTTTTCCATGCTTCTATGGGTCAGACAGAATTTGTTGCGGTGGACTTTCTATGGCCTGGCGTCTTGCCTGTTTCCAACTTCCACCTATCTCCAAGCAGGGTAATATTTCCCCATGACCAGACATGTTTTCACAGAAGATTGCAAAGGAAGGGCATTGACACCTATTTACAACTATCAACTGGTATCAAGAAAAAGGGACCCAGACACATATGCAGGCACAGACACACACCTATTTATACATACATACAACAGGCTCCTTCAGTTCCCATCTACCAAATCCACTCACAAAGCTTTGGTCAGCCTGGGGTTATAGTAGAAGACACTTGCTCAAGGTGTCATACAGTGAGACAGAACCTAAAACCATGTAGCTGGGAAACAGACTTCTTACCACACAGCCATGCCTGCTACAACAACATCAGAGAACTTCCTTATACTGATGCCTGATGTGAGCATCTTTAATAAACAGACAAATCAAAATACATCATTCAGTTTCTGACAACTGAGATGCATTCTCATGAAGACATCAGATTTCCATAGTATCCAAAAATATTTCAATTATAAATTCTTCAGAAAGGATTTAAGCTTTAGCTCTTTCGATACCAACCCAGCTGAAACCGCCTCTGGCTCTGTAGTACAAATGTCTTATTTCCATAAGTTTTGAATTAAAATCTACAAACTTTAGTCACAATTTGGGTTCCTAACACAAACTTAATGATAACTAAGTTATTTTACTAAATTCTTTTTTATATTTAAAATTAATTGAAAGAAACACAGAGCATCCCAACATTAGATGTTTCTGTCTCAATAAATTCTTCCCACCCATGCAAGAATGAAAAAGTGGATGTTGAAATGAAATGCTAATAATGAATGACTTGAGCAAAAGAAGCCTTAGTAATATTAGTGTGGTTCTTAGTTGTAGACATAGCCCTCAAGAAACCTGCCAGACACAAACGCATGGAAAGCTTAACAGATTTTGAATGAAAAATAAAAAATGATTTGTGATTAAATCTAAGTAGGTACAAATTTGCTCCTTTTATCTATGGATAGAGTGCAATTTTTTTATATTGTAGTCAACTTTGAAAGTGGTTTATGCAGAAGTGTATATATTTTTTCAATTTATAATTTTGGTTACTTTTTATTTAACTTGTAAAAAGACGTAATTCCATATTGAGAACCCATACCAATCAGCAAGCAACCCTAGATTTGGGGAGAAAACAAAAATGCCCTCTTGCAAAATGAAATAGTTTTGAGTAATGAACTCAATGAATCTGTATTACCATTCACACCGTGGAGGCGCAATGGCCCAGTAGTTAGGGCAGCGGACTCGCGGTTTCGATTCTCAGATCGGGCGTTGTGAGTGTTTATTGAGCGAAAACACCTAAAGCTCCACGGGGCTCCGGCGGGGGATGGTGGCGAACCCTGCTGTACTCTTTCACCACAACTTTCTCTCACTCTTACTTCCTGTTTCTGTTGTGCCTGTATTTCAAAGGGTCAGCCTTGTCACACTGTGTCACACTGTGTCACGCTGAATATCCCCGAGAACTACGTTAAGGGTACACGTGTCTGTGGAGTGCTAAGTCACTTGCACATTAATTTCACGAGCAGGCTGTTCCGTTGATCGGATCGACTGGAACCCTCGACGTCGTAAGCAACAGTGCCAACAACCATTCACACCTGTTACAGCTAAGACATGTATCCATGGTAATATGTTCAGTTTTCAAAAATAGCTTCATTTGAGCCCTCCAGCATATTTTGTTCATAAAATTCATTGTTTTGTTTGTTTATACCTGTTTAAAACTCAGGCTGCTATTTTGAATTTTCAGCTTAGGTTCACTACTGTTGTACTCAGATTTTTGGTACAGTGAGAGTAGCAAACAAGGAAATGGCTGAGAAAAATTAACTGCTACGATGCCTGTAATATAATTCAAACATATAACAACAGGTTTATTAAAGAATGTAATACAGTAGCTTGTTTTTTTTTTTAAATCAGTGTGCCTAATTTGCCTAATTTAATCATATAATTAATTTATTTGCTTAATTACATATTAATCTGATCAATGTTCTAGCTCAGCTCTAACAACCAGCATACCAAGCATGACCAATATATATAACGTACAGATTTTTGAGATGTTTTCATTTACACATTAATTAGCTAGGTAAAATTAATTGGTTTTCGACTATATCTCATTTGCAGATAAAACTTTTGCTGAATAAGAGCATTTTCAACAATCTAAATACTTCAAATTTATTTATAAACTGAAAACCTGTGAATGCTGGTGTATTACTTATTTTGTCAAATCAAGTACCATTTAAAATAAAGGCTTAAAAATCTCAAAAAACAAAAGAGAAAAACAATTTCTTTCGACAGGTTTTGCTATATTTTCAAAAAAGAAAAAAATTTTAATCATGGTAACTGGAGAAAACTCTGTGCAGTTCCAAATGAAATCTGTTACCAACATCTTTAAAATGTGGCTTGTTTTGTACATATCCCATGTATTTGAATTTCAGGTGTGCTATACCTACAAGCAGTGCTATTTTCTGCATATTGAGTAGGTGTGTCAGCCCCGGAATTTTTGTTATGTATTTGTTTATTTCTTTTTCAATCCTTCTCAAGGTACTTTTTTATTATAGTGTTATATGTGTGTGTGTGTGTGTGTGTACGTGTGTATTCCAAATCTTAGAATATATTTTTCCCTTTTTTCACCTGTCATTCCTCAAGTAGAAGTTCCAGTATTCCTATCAGACCCAGACAAATTTTAAACAATTTAAACTGTGCCGTTTATTTGGCCCAGACATTTTTTTAAATTTTAACATAACAAATAACTAATAAAATAATTTAAGGTGATAAACATACAAAGAGTTGTAGGATCATGAAGTAGGTTTACAAGTCGAGGTTCGTTGTCCATAGAAAGCCCCACGATCAAATCACACGTGGACGATAATATATTATAATAGCTTCATGGTAATAATTTTAATGACAAAAGTGAAATAGTAATTTTATAAGGAGTTAGCAGTCGTAAAATATTCTTCGGGAGAGATTAAGAAAACTAGAGAGCTAGTCTACGCATAGCTCGTACTGCTAGAAACAGGAGCCAAAACCACCTTAAAATTACATCCTACCGTCTTAGAAAAGAAAGGATACATAGTGGATTATGTAGTCCTAAATGCACTGTATATGAAATAAAAATAGAACACCACTGGAACTCTTTTGACCTAAACAGCAATAACAACAGTAACCCCGGAATAACGAAATGCAATAATGGACCCTCGGGAGATTTGATATCAGAATAGCTGAGACTCCGAACCATATAAAGGAAAGTGATGCTAATTAGTTTATAACAGAATAAAGACTGGTATCTGTTTTAAAATTTTGATGAGTGTTGGATCGGACAACATTAGTAACATAAATTACTGAAACATGTCATTTACAAATTGCTTACATAGTCACTAAGCGCCTGTTTGACGCTGACGTTAGAATACAAAACATGTGCATATATTTATATATATATATTCTTAAATTTGTGATAATAAAAGGCATCAAATTAAAAGATATATCTTTTACCGGAGGATGATCGACGTTATTATATTCGATATTGAGATCTTGTAGTAACTGCAGGAGGTCTTCCTTGTTTGTGCACGGGTTAACCATAATTGACAACTCGCACTTCAGCCGCTGACCCAACACGTATTAAGAAATATATCCTCAGAGTGATCTCCCTTGCTTGCTGGCGGGATAATATGAAAGACATCGGCGTCGATCACTTTAGAATTCGATTACAAATGGATTTTTAGTTCACCTTTTCTGCTGCTTGAAAGTTTTCACTGAAGTTTAACACCTGAACACTTTCAATTCGGTTTGTATTTTGTCTTAATGCTCATATCTTATCCTTGCTACGGTGTCAAAACAACAAGCCTTCGTATGTGCATACGATCCGCGTGAAGTAGATTTGTTATTTAATATATATATATTGCTTACTAACCACATGGTTCCGGGTTCAGTCCCACTGCGTGGCACCTTGGGCAAGTGTCTTCTACTATAGCCTCTGGCCGACCAAAGCCTTGTGTATGGATTTGGAAGACGGAAACTGAAATAAGCCCGTCGTATATATGTATATATATATATATGTGTGTGTGTGTGTATGTGTTTGTGTTTGTCCCCCCAACGTCGCTTGACAACCGATGCTGGTGTGTTTGCGTCCCCGTAACTTAGCGGTTCGGCAAAAGAGACCGATAGAATAAGTACTAGGCTTACAAAGAATAAGTCCTGGGGTCGATTTGCTCGACTAAAAGGCAGTGCTCCAGCATGGCCACAGTCAAATGACTGAAACAAGTAAAAGAGTAACAAAGAAAATTTGAAAACAAATTTGGTGATAATTTGAAATAATTTGGTTGGAAGAAATTTCACAAGCTCCAAAACTTGTGCTTCCTTCCACTCTAAAAATTTATGTGGCATATTTTAAATGCAAAGTGTTATTGAATAATACATGTAGGATTGACAAATTGCCTTGCGGTATCTGTTCCAGCTGTTTTAATATCCGAGTTCAAATCACATTGAGATCAGCTTTGTTTTTCATCATCTGAAAGTCGATAATGATAAAGCATCGATCAAGTACTTGAGTCAATGTGATCGACTATTCCATCGCCAAAATGTCTAAATATCTGGCCTTATATCTGTGATAGTGGAGGCGCACTGGCTCAGTGCTTAGGGTCAGCCTTATCACACTGTGTCACGCTGAATATCCCCGAGAACTACGTTAAGGGTACACGTGTCTGTGGAGTGCTCGGCCACTTGCACATTAATTTCACGAGCAGGCTGTTCCGTTGATCGGATCAACTGGAACCCTCGACGTCGTAAGCAACAACAACATGTCTGTGATAGAAATCAATATATAAATCGCATGTCTTTATACACACACACACACACACACACACTTACATAAAGAGAGAGATCGATAGGTGGTTTTATTGTAATATGCATGTTTTGTTCGTATAATTAAAAAGTTTTGACTTGTTGATTTATCTTCATTTTCTCAAAAGTTTCAGTGTTTATGAAGTGAATTCTAAAAGAATTTCTTGTTGACACTGTATAAAATTTATAATTACATTACTTTAATTAGTATTAGCTGGAATTATTTCTGTAATTCTAAATATAAACACTGCAAAGTTCGAGAAAATAAATGATTTCACAAAAGTGAAACTTTTAGCCTTTGAGTTACTTTTGTAATTTTTTTTAATGATTATATATAATGATTTTAATGATTTTTTAATGATTATATTATATATATAATGATTATATGTGTGTGTGTGTGTGTAAATGTCGAGCGATAGAAATGAAATGAGTTGTCATTTCTCGTCGTATTTGTTACTTTCGACAACAAAGACGCGTCGGTCCGGTAGAGCAAATATATAAAGCATTCTAACCGGATATTAGAGGGATGTGAGTTCGAACCTCATGGCTGGCTGCCGGCAAATTTTTCTGCTTTTAAAAAGATTTTATCCTTTATATATATATATATTATATATAGGGAAAAAGAAAGAATACAAAAACTGAATTCATTTCCTTGAAAAAACGCAGTTGTGTTATTTTTTACTTGAATATATAAATTTAAAATCTTTTCTGTTTGGCTGCACCTGTGAACTTTTCAAAGTTTAGTGAAAATCTTAAATTTAACTTTTTTAGGCTCATTTCTTTTTAGTCGATACTAAACTGGAACTGCAGTTCCATGTATTTTGTCATTGGGATTATATTTGTTTGTCCATCAGAGCTACTTCCTCAATTTCGTACAAAATAACACTGAATTTTCAAAACATAGCAGACTGTGATAGAAAATAGTCTATATATACTCTTTTACTTTTTTCAGTCATTTGACTGCGGCCATGCTGGAGCACCGCCTTTAGTCGAGCAAATCGACCCCGGGACTTATTCTTTGTAAACCTAGTACTTATTCTATCGGTCTCTTTTGCCGAACCGCTATGTGACGTGGACGTAAACACACCAGTATCGGTTGTCATGCAATGCTAGGGGGACAAATACAGACACACAAACAAACATACATACATATATATACATATATATGACGGGCATCTTTTTTCAGTTTCCATCTACCAAATCCACTCACAAGGATTTTGTCTTATTTAAAGAAATTGTTCTTTTAATGATAACACTGTGTAACTTTTTATTTTTTGGGGGGGGGGTTTTGGTTGGTAAGTGTTATTTCCTATTTGCCTCTATTTAGAAACCAAAGGCAATGACTACTACTCTCTTTAAACTTTGCTTTTGTGACTTGGACATCAATGTTTCGAAATTGACTTATTTTCCATTACATTTCAGACAGACTGAGCTGCTGAAGCAGAAATATCATTACACTGACCTGCTGAAGCAGAAATATCATTACACTGACCTGCTGAAGCAGAAATATCATTACAGCAAATACTCTGCTCAATACCACAAATATGCTTGTCAGTTGCTTGACTTTAACCACTTGAGCATGTCTTTTAGTGGCTGACAATATGTACATCTCTGATCATGAGCAGGAGTAGTGGGAGAAGCATCATAGCCATATGTTGAGAGGGATTCTTTGGGATTTGAGTAAATGTAACAAAGGCAAAGTTTGAAGGAAATAGCCATTTTTCATACTTTCTAGGGGTTAGCAAATAGGAAATAACAGCAGCTATTCAAGGGCAGAAATCATGTTATACAGTGTGGTAAATTATATTCTCATTTCTTTCAGGTATCAGACCTTATCTGATGGCTGATGCAAACAGTTACACCTCTCCAACTAATCTGCGCAGAGGAGGAAACCGAGGTTCCTGGAGGGGACGAGGCTCTTGGAGTGGCAGATGGAGAGGTGGTAGAGGCGGCGGCACTTATTTTAATCACTATGGTAACAAAGGAAACTATGGAAATAGAAGTATGTTTCTTCCTACATATTCTACCAATTACTTTGTATCTTTCATATTAACACATTTCTATAGAAGGATTTTTGTGTGTGTGTGTGTATTCTTAAAACTGATGATGCTTTTAAACCTTTTGATAATATGTGGCACCTTGGACAAGTGTCATCTGCTACATCCTTGCATTGCTCAGTGTTTTATGAGTGGAATTTTGGAGGTAGAAATGGTATGGATGCCTTTCATCAATCATCATTTCACTTCAACTTTCCATGCTATCATGAGTTGAAAAGTTTGTCAAGGAATGGTGAGCAGAGGACTGTGCCAAACTGGCTTGCCAGCCCCTGTCAAACTGTCCAACCCATGCCAACTAAATATATATATATATATATATATATATATATATATATATAATTAGAGGTGAAAATAGCCTCATATATATATTTAATTAGAGATCCCCAGTAAGGTCTGGAGGAAGAGGCAGTGCCCATTGCCTTTGACTATGCCCTCCTATACCAGTGATATATAGACCTCTAATGTTCCTCTTGAATGTTTGTAAGTGAACAATTGTGGGAAAGTCATGAGCAGGGAGGGAATTTCAGAGGGGCCAACATTCTGAGAACGAAGCACTGGGTATAATGGTTAGTGTAGAGCCTAATGGGTTGGGGACATGAAGTTGATAAGAGGAGGAGAAGCAAGTGGGACAGGAATGCATAAGTGGAGATAGTATGAATCCAGCCAGCTCAGAAGAGCAGAGGCCATTATAGTATCAGTAGAAAAGGTAGAGAGTGGAAACAGTATGTTAGTGGGCCAGAGGCTGGAGCACATCTGTGAGTGACTTTATATGGTTAACATACAAGAATATGGAGCCCACAGTTGTGTGTTCAAACCCCTATCCCAACCACTATGTTCAACCACTATGTTAAACCACTAAGCAAAACCTATTATTCCACCTTTTTTTTATTTGTGTATTTTTATTGTATTCCAGATTTTTCTAACAACTCTTCACAAAGTCATCGCTCACAACCAATACTAGTTCAGAACAAATTAGCATTTGCATCACCCTATAAAGGATGGATTTTGTATTTTCCAGAAGAAGGTATATTTTAGATTAATTTATCTATCAATTAAAAAACCGAAACTTGTTTGTTGCTTTCATTTGCTGGTTTAAAAACCAGATCCACTCAAAATTTCAATTAATTGATTTCATTCGAGTTGTCTTTCATGCCTGTTCTTTTTTATAGATTTCAAACATACATAGAGGGAGTTTTTATCTATTAATTGTATGGGTAATCTTAGTTAATTGAGGTTTTTCAGCGTGACACAGTGTGACAAGGCTGACCCTTTGAATTACAAGCACAACAGAAACAGGAAGTAAGAGTGAGAGAAAGTTGTGGTGAAAGAGTACAGCAGGGTTTGCTACCATCTCCTGCCAGAGCCTCGTGGAGCTTGAGGTGTTTTCGCTCAATAAACACTCACAACGTCCAGTCTGGGAATTGAAACCGCAATCCTATCACCACAAGTCCGCTGCCCTAACTACTGGGCCATTGCGCCTCCACAATAATAATTCTAACAATGATATAAATATGGTAAAAAAAGACAGGCAAAATTTTTCTCAATAATTTTAATTCTATTTCAGCTTACACAGCAGAATCACCTACTGTGGAAAAATTAAAAGTTTTTGAGGAATATTTTTCAAAATATGAACAACTTTATAACTTGGTGAGCTTTATACTTTATTATTTATAAATTATAGTGTACACACACTTAATGCACATGCACACACATACACACACACTCATTGGCTGAGTATTCCACAGACATGTGTACCCTTAAAATAACAGCTGAGCCCTTTAAATTACAGATACATTCCATTTGACAGATTTCCAAACAGTTTCTTTCTACCCAATTTCACTCAAAATATTTGGGTCCACCAGAGCCTATAGTAAAAGACACTAATCTCAATGTCATGCAGTGGAGTTGAACTCAGGACCTTGTGATTGCCAAGCAAACCTCATGGCCAGTACCGTAATTGCTGCTGGTGCCACATAAAAAGTACATTCAGTACACTCTGTAAAGTGGTTAGTATTAGGAAGGGAATCCAGCTGTAGAAACCATCCCAAAGCAAACTGTAAGCCTTGATGTAGTTTTTCTGGTTTGCCACTTCATCTGTGGAAGGCAAATATTAAATCATAATGTATTTATCTGATAAAACTTTTGTCTCTCTAAACAAGTTTTATTAAATTTAAAATTAATTACTTTCTTCTGCAAGAAATTTCAATTTTGTTTCCTTTGTCTTATTTCTGCAGTATGATATTGAAACCCAGAGACATTTCTATGTCAGCTTTGCCGAAATGGCTTCAGATAACAGTAAGTAAGAAATAGGATGTTATGCATGAAGCAATTTTTTAAATATTATTGTTGTTGTTGTTGCTGCCGCTGCTATTATCATTATTATTATTATTATTATTATTATTATTATTGAGTGAGAGAGAGCAGTGCATGCCATCAAAGTGACACTGGGGTAAAATATATGAAGCCCATTACACCCATCATGACGACCCATCTGATAAGGGTACACCAAGCACGTACGTCACAACCATATGTGCATGACATAGTGACCTCATATCAAGATAAACAGCGCATGACCTTGCAGGTGGGGCCCAGTTAGAATTTTCTTCAGGTCGAGTAGCCCATTCCCAAAAGATCCCTGAATAAGGGTTGTTTAAGGATGATGAACAAAACATCCATGTTTTCAAAGGTGAATTATCCAAAATCCAAAGAATTCCTCTCAACACATGGCTATGATGCTCCCCCACTACTCCTGCTCATGATCAGAGATGCACATATCATCAGCCACCAAGGGACATGCTCAACTGGTCAAGGTCAAACAACTGACAAGCAAATCTGTGGTATTGAGCAGAATATTTGCTGTCGCCCATCTTTTATACCCAAACAAAACAATGTACACTTCCAATCATCATCATCATTATTATTATTATTATTATTATTATTATTATTATTATTATCATTGCCTTTGCACAACTTCTAACGCTGGAGACGTACTACCGTGTCAGCTGTTCACTACCACTGAACTAAGGTAACACCTCTTATTTTTCGAGCACCTTCCGGAGTATTCGAGCGGTTCCAAGCAGTGCTGTTTTTCTGCAAGTGCTCCACCATTATCGCTGCCCCTATTTGTCCCACGTACTTCTCGAGATTTTTGCTCACTGTCCCCAGGGCTCCGACAATTATTGGTACTACTGTTACCTTTTTCATCGACCACAACTGCTTAACTTCCCAAGCTAATCTGTCATATCTCTCAACTTTTCTTTCTTCTTTACCGCATACCTTGTTGTCAGCTGGGCATTCTATATTTATGATCCAGCATAGTTTGTTTTCTTTCTTAATTAAGACTGTCTTCTTCTTCTTCTTCTTCTTCTTCTTCTTCTTCTTCTTCTTCTTCTTCTTCTTCCTTCTCTCTTCTTCTTCTTCTTCTTCCTTCTTCTTCTTCTTCTTCTCTTCTTCTCTTCTTCTTCTTCTTTCTCTTCTTCTTCTTCTTCTTCTTCTTCTTCTTCTTCTTCTTCTTCTTCTTCTTCTTCATCTTCTTCTTCTTCTTCTTCTTCTTCTTCTTCTTCTTCTTCTTCTTCTTCTTCTTCTTCTTCTTCTTCTTCTTCTTCTTCTTCTTCTTCTTCTTCTTCTTCTTCTTCTTCTTCTTCTTCTTCTTCTTCTTCTTCTTCTTCTTCTTCTTCTTCTTCTTCTTCTTCTTCTTCTTCTTCTTCTTCTTCTTCTTCTTCTTCTTCTTGAAAGAAAAGATAAAAATAGTTTTAAATGTTCAAACTCTCTTTTTGTCATTTCTTTGCAGTAATCACAACAAGATTTCCTGATTTTCCAAAAGAACTACGAGATTCTCCTGAAAAGATTATCAAATGTTTGGGTTTAGCAATGCATCAGGTATGGCTTAATCCTTATCTCACCTTTCATGTCATAATTATTTCTGTAAACACTGTCAGGCATAGTTTTCATGTTCTTTCTAAAACTAATCAAAAGCAACGTTATTAAACCAAAACACTATAGAGATGTCATATTTACACACACACATACACACACACACACTGTTTTGGCTTGGCTCTTATGGGTCAATGCCCACCCTAACACCAGTCACTCTACAGAGTGAACTTGGTGCATCGTATGACACTAGCACTAGAGGGGTTGTTATATCCACAACAAGACAAGACCAAAAGGTCCTCTTGACCCTGCATTTTCTTCATTTGTCCTGCAGCTGCTTTATGCAGTTTGTTGGATTCATGACACCAGCTCACAAGACAAAGTGAGTTCTCACTGCTTGATACATGCACACACATACACATACACACACAGACACGTTCACACACACGCACATTCTCACATACGCATACATATGCACATACTGTAAAAAAAAAAATGACTTTGGAAATATGCTGTGCGTGAGAAGACCCGGCAAGCCAAGTGAGACCTAAATCCAAGGCCTCTGCCAGGGGTGTAGCCAGCCCACTTATGCGTACCTTTCCTTCATTGGACACTAAACTCCGCTTGTGAAGACTTTTTGAGGCAAGTGAAATCAAAATCGAACTAAACTCGACGACTGGCACCCATACCAACGTCGTCTCCTTCATTGGACACGAAACTCAGCTTGCGAAGACTTATTGGGGCAAGCAAAAGCGAAAATCGGGATGGCACCTGTGCCCAGAGTTGCCTTTCTGGCACTTGTGCCCATGACATGTGTAAGGATTTTCAAGCGAGATCGTTGCCAGTGCCCCTGGACTGGCTCTTGTGCGGGTGGCACATAAAATACACCATTTTGAGTGTGGCCGTTGCCAGTACCGCCTGACTGGCCTTCGTGCGGGTGACACGTAAAAGCACCCACTACACTCTCTGAGTGGTTGGCGTTAGGAAGGGCATCCAGCTGTAGAAACTCTGCCAAATCAGATTGGAGCCTGGTGTTGCCATCCGGTTTCACCAGTCCTCAGTCAAATTGTCCAACCCATGCTAGCATGGAAAGCGGACGTTAAACGATGATGATGATGATGATGAACACTCAGTTATTTGATTAATTGAATTCCTTATCATAAATAAGCAAGTAACTTGTTGAGTACCCCACACATGTGTGCCCTTTGACATAATTCTCAGATTGAATCAGTATGACATTATATGATAAGGTTAGACCTTTGAATTACAGATATAGAAAAGGGAAGAAACAAAGAAGAATTGTCTGATACTTTATGCCCTTCCTAATGCCAATGACTTTACAAAGTGTACTAGGTACCAGTGCCACGTAAAAAGCATCCGGTACATTCTGTAAAATGGTTGCATTAGGAAGGGCAACCAGCTATAGAAATCATACCAAAACAGACAGTGGAACCTGATGCAGCTCCCAGCTTTACAAGTTTCTATCCTTCTGTCCAACACATGGAAAATGGATGTTAAATGATGATGATGATGATGATGATGACGATGACAATGATTATTATTATTATTATTCAGTAATCTTATTTTTATCGCATGCTTTCACTGCACTACCAAGCACAGCTCTGTGTGCCTTGGGTGTGTGCTGTGGTTTGCTGTGATGCTCTTATGGTGACTGTATTGAAAGTGTTTTATGTTGGATGTGTGTGTGGTGCCTAGTAGTGCTACTTTCTGTATGTTATATATACTTGTAAGTCCTGGTGTTTTTGTTATGTATTTGTCTGAATGTTTTTTATCAAATCTTACCAAAACCAGAAATTACTTCTTGTTTCCATCTCACAGATAATTGGTTTTATAATGCCAGTCAATGGCATTTTAGTGAAAGTATTTTATTATGAAATCTTCAGTAAAATACCATCTTCGTTTTTCCATAGCTATTTATTTATCCATCTATGTAATTCTAGTTGATTCTAACCAAACGGAAGGAGGAGCACGATTCTTCTGAAACTGATAGCTATCTGCCAATGATTTATGCTAGAATTAAAGAATGTGATAACATTGTACAATTGAAAAATATCAAGGCTAACTACTATGGTATGTCTTTTATAAATTTATATGTATTTTCACATTATTTTCTATATCATTGGATATAATCTGTTTTCCTTATTAACTTACACACATGCACACTCACACATACACACACACTTATAGCATGCAAATTAGTGGCTCCAGTTTTCTGGCGCTACTAGATTTGATGTGTATATTAAAGGGCTGGCTACTTATTTCTCTGGGATTGGTCAAGTGATATAAAGACCTCTGATGAAACTCCCATGAAGCGCTGGAAATCAATTGAGACTGTTCATCATTAGTTTCAATGTATGGAGATGTGGATAAATTTGGTACCTATGTTTATATATATATATATGTGTGTGTGTGTGTATGTATATATATATATATATATATATATATATAGGGAGAGACAGACAGACAGATACATGTATATGTATATATATATACATATTTGTTTTGCAAGATTTTTGATGTGAAATCGTGTGTTGAAACAGATGGCCGAAATAAGATTAAGATTAATGTAATATAAAGCTGAAGCAAATTAACACCAAATATACAGTGCGTGTGTTTTTATTGGCTAAACTGGCAATATGACCATCCCCAAGTACAACAACATATATATATATATATATATATATATATATATATATTATTCAAAAGAATTCCAACTCTGTCTGTTTTGTATGTTTTATTTATATTCTTATAAAATTAATGTAGGATATAGAATATGGAATATATAGTATATATAGTAAAATGAAATGAAGTATTGAATGTCTTGTTGAATAAATGAAATATTGAATATTAAATATTAAAGGATGAGTATACTTTCCTACTTTCTAGCAGTCTTCAAGGTCCCATGTGACAGAAATGTTTCAACTGTATATATATATATATATATATCCAAATTTAGGGAATGGAGTAGATAAAATCCAGACTACATATGTTTCCTAGCTAGCAGAACCTCAGAAGTAGTAATTACCCAACGAAGGGTATTCTGCTAGCTACTCATCAGGCCGAAGATACCTTAGTTAAAGGAAGGTTACATTATCATCAAGAGATCCTGTGTTAACTCGCAACCTATGCCTCTATGGAACATGAACAGTAAATGATGATGATGATGAGGATAATATACATACCTGTAAAGCTGTTGTTTCCTAGTTCGTCTAACTAATTAGCTAGTTGTGGGAGTAGTAGCCAGGATGAGAACAGGCTGGGAAAGGTTCAGACAGCTATTAACTCAGCTGGTAACAAAAATTTTCTCTCTGGGAGTGAAGGACAGAATGTACAATACTTTGGTACTAATTGCAGCACTGTTTCTAAATTTTGAAAAAAAAATTAAGTATTTCATGATTGAATTAATTTATTTAAAGAAAAACAAAAATCTGATTTTTGTTTGAAAAATGACAGACAACTATGAATGTGTTTCAGCCTTGGTCTGGCCTCATTAGCCTAACACAGTCCTCATTTCTGAAATGATATAGACAATTTAACAATTATAGAATGAGTTTATTACATTCTTGGCCAAGATAATTTGCATAATTAAAAATGAAAATGAGCTTATAAAAAAATAATTTAAAAGGATTAGGGGCATGAATTTAATTTCAAAGTTGGGATGGGATACTGAATGTCATACATGGTAAATTTTTAATTGTAGACCTTTTTGAGTTCCTCTTAGCTCGTTTTCATTTTTAATTATACAAATCACCCTTGGCAAATATCACACTAAACTGTTTCTGTTTATGTTAGAATGACCCTGTCTGTCAATACATGTGACAATAACAAATTACACCTAATATATCTTTTGTTTATTTCCTACAGGTAAATTTGTGACAGTCAAAGGAACTGTTGTCAGGGTAGGAAATGTGAAACCCCTTTGCATTAAAATGGAATTTGAGTGTAACAGCTGTTCAAATCTAGAGGTAGTGCTCCACTTTATTAAGAATTTAAGCCCAGAATTTTAAATTACTAGAATATTTAATCTGGTTATTTATTAGTTTGTTTTAAATTGCAAGATAAAAGCTAACTGTAGTTATACAGGGTGTCCACAAAGTCTGGGTACATAGGGATTAACACATACTTTAAGAAATTATTATTTCTTACATTCAATTGTTTATGCTATGATTTTATTTACTCCATGTACCCACGTGGGGATTAATACATACTTTAAAAAATTATTATTTCTTACATTCAATTGTTTATGCTATGATTTTATTTACTCCATGTACCCACGTGGGGATTAACACATACTTTAAGAAATTATTATTTCTTACATTCAATTGTTTATGCTATGATTTTATTTACTCCATGTACCCACGTGGGGATTAATACATACTTTAAAAAATTATTATTTCTTACATTCAATTGTTTATGTTATGATTTTATTTACTCCATGTACCCAGACTTTGTGGACACCCTGTATATTATACTCTATATCTGTGTATAGAACATGTCACTCATATGACCTAATTACCAATCCTTAACACGTATGAGTTTTTATTGACTTATTGTTTATACTTAAGTAAAATGTGAGAAATTCAATACAAAACATCATTGCCAGCATCATTATTTTAACATCCACTTTTCTATGGTTGCATCGGTCAGACAGAGTTTATTGAGGCAGATTTTCTACGATTGGATGCTCTTAATATCATCAACCCTCACCTGTTTCCAAGCAAGATATTTCCCCTTGGCTAGGCATGTTCTCTCAGAATATTGGAAATGAATGACAGTGACATGCATGTATGACTGTCATGCGATATCAAGACCAAATAACACAAACACACATTCACACGCACATACACACACCCACACACACAAGAAGATGCAAACTCATAGACACCCGCGCACACATACATGCATGTGCACACACACACACACACACATATATACATATATGACTGGCTTCTTTCAGTTTCTGTCGTTCAAATCCACTCACAAGGCCTTGGTCAACCCAAGTTCCATAGCAGAAGATGCTTACCCAAGGTGCCACACAGTGGAACTGAACCTAAGACCAAACTGTGTAGTAAGGAATCAAACATCTTAACCACGCAATCACACCTGTCTGGGGGAAAATTGTGAGGTAGCATTGTACTTGAGTATAACCATAAAAAAAATTGACCATTCTTTCACCCCCATCACTATCTACCTTCTCTTCATCCCTTGCCTCTCCAGCACCCCATTCTCCGAGACTTCCATTTCCTCCACTCGTACCCTGCTGCCTTTTCATGTTTTATGAATGAATGTTAATTACCTACTTAAACAGATCTGTCTTTGCTAGCTTTAATTAACAGCTTTACTCCACTTCCTCATACACACAACTATACATTACCCACCTTTTCTTCTACCCTTACATACACACACAATCTGCATCCAGGCATCTCACACCTCTCAGCTTCTCTACCCATACACTCATACACACGCCAGGCATTAACATCATGCCTTACTCGTCATATAAACACGCGTTCACACATGACTTTGCCCACGCTTACATAAACATACTTCACTTCACCAGCTTCTCCTACGCTAATAACATGCATGAATACACTCACACACTCTCCACAATCTACTTCTCTACCTATGTATGCTCACACACCGTTCACCACCCGTCCACTACATCTACACATCATAACACCTTGAACACACCCAACTCACTAATTATTTACCTTACTTATCTCACACACACACACACACACACACACACACACACACACATATTTACATATAATGTTTCTCAAACACTCCACTCCCTATTTGCACATACACACACACACACACACACACACACACAATGCTTACAAACAAAGACTTAACTAAACCCTCTCCAGAGTGATCATCATCATCATCATCGTTTAACGTCCGCTTTCCATGCTAGCATGGGTTGGACGATTTGACTGAGGACTGGTGCAACCGGATGGCTACACCAGGCTCCAATCTAATTTGGCAGAGTTTCTACAGCTGGATGCCCTTCCTAACGCCAACCACTCAGAGAGTGTAGTGGGTGCTTTTACGTGTCACCCGCACGAAAACGGCCACGCTCGAAATGGTGTCTTTTGACTGAGGACTGGTGCAACCGGATGGCTACACCAGGCTCCGAAGGACAACGTTATAATGTCGAGACTGTTTGTCATTGCTGACATTATTGTAACAGAACTGGAGTTGTTTTTGGGGACATTTTACATTAAATTAAATATATCGATGTAAGAGTTATTATTATGTGGCCTGTAATAAATGGTGTTTTATGACAAATTTCTTTATATTTCTTCCAGATTATTTTGTTGCCTGATGGTAAATATGTCACACCCCAGAAGGTAAGCAATTATACATGTGTGTGCGTGTGTGTTTATGTTTATCAAGATCATCATTTAAAGTTCTCTAACTATGTTTGCATGGGTCAGATAGAATTTGTTAAAGCAGTTTTTCTATGGCCAGGTAACCATCTTCTGACTTACCTTCATCACTTTCCCCATCACCAGACATATTTTCCACAGAAGTCTGGAAACAAACCACACTGCTTGTATAACAGTGATGCTCCTTTACAGCCATCACATAATGTCAAGACAAGGGTGCAAACAAATATACACATACTTATACATTTATGCATATTTATATACATATATGTAGATAGATAAGTAGATAAAGATAGATATGTCCAGTCTGTGGGGTTAGCCAGGGTTCCACATCTATAAAGCACTTAGCTTTACAGCATTTTTTCAGACCCTAAACCCATTGGCGTATGACCTCTCTAGAAAAAGGAGGGGGAAAAGACTTTGTTCCTGGGTGCATTTCATTATGGCACCAGCACTAGATAGATGGATGTGTTCTGGACAAGACTAAAAGTCCTTCTTTGAGGAAGGGCATCCAACCTGAGAGATCATACCAAAGTTCTTGGAGCTTGACTCAGTCCTCAGCCCATCAGATCCTCTTAAATAATCCAACCTATGCCATCAGGGGAGACAGATATTAAGTGGTGGTGACGATGATGATGATCATAATGGAGATGATTATTTATATATGTGTGTGTGTCTTAGCTTTTGCTCGTTTCAGTCATTAGACTGCAGCCATGTTAGGGCACCACCTTTAAGACTTTTAGTCAAATAAATAAACACACCAACACTGGTTGTCAAGCAGTGGTAGGGGACAAACACATACACAAAGACACACACACATACACACATACTCAAAAGCATATGTGTCAGGTTTCCTTCGGTTTCCATCTACCAAATCCACTCACAAGGCTTTGGTCGGCCCAAGGCTATAGCAGAAGACACTTGTCCAAGGTACCATGCAGTGGGACTGAACCCTTTTGGGAAGCAAAATTCTTACCATACAGCTCTGCCTGTGCGGTATATAATATACAACAAAGTTAATTGTAATGAATGATGGGAAAGATGATGATGAAAATTAACTTTTATTCTTGCTTGCCATCATTATTAAAGGCAACAGTCTTAATTATTTAGACAGATCACAGAAAACTGCTTTCTGATAAAATGCCAAAATATTTGGTAACAGTAAGATTACTTAAAAGAAATTGTGGGAAAGAGAAAAACTTACTAAGAGCTGTGAACAGAGCACAAAACTTTTGGAATATATACATACATATGTACATATACATATATATGTGCGTGTGTGTGTGTATATACATACATATATATATATATATATATATATATATATATGTGTGTGTATATGCACACACATATATATATGTATATATGTATGTATATATGCATATATATAGATAGATATAGATATATATATCTTTATATATATATATATATATATAGAGAGAGAGAGAGATAGCTAGATAGATATTATATATATATATTTATATATATATATATTTAGTCAAATGAATAATATATATTTATATCTTTATATATATATATATATATATATATATATATATATATATATATATATATATATATATGTGTGTGTGTGTGTATGTATGTATATTTATATCTTTATATAGATAGATAGATAGATATTTGCACATTGTATGTACACGACTGAATCACGCACTGTTTCTGTAATGTAAGAACCAAACACCTA
Organism: Octopus bimaculoides; assembly: GCF_046866305.1. NCBI lineage: Eukaryota > Metazoa > Mollusca > Cephalopoda > Octopoda > Octopodidae > Octopus > Octopus bimaculoides. The sequence goes on along the minus strand of NC_142938.1, from coordinate 69,889,772 downwards.
GTTTTTGTCTCTGTACTTTGATGCAGATTACCATTTCTCTATGCACCGACTGTAATGTTATTATAACGGCAAAGCAGCCGAAGCAACAACATCTCTTTCATATCCTCATCATCAATCTCACGGTGAAATTCTTCGCCCCTCACAGTTATTGAACTTATGAGACTCTTTTTAGAACACTGCTACAGTCTAATTGCTGCTGGCACAGACTATCACCTGTTTCCTTGGAATCTAGATTTTACCATATTACAACAGCAGTTATTATTAGCATTATCACAGCACATGTACTCTACTTCCCTAACACTGATATCTGTTGATTGCCTTCAGAAATTTCTTTAACCCCTCTGCTTTCAGATTACTCTGTCAAATGTAATGTTTATTTATTCACATTGCTTTGAATTATTTGTGAATGATGCTGTAGTTTTGAGGTTTCAGTGATATGATTGTTTATTTTTAGAATGACAATGCAGGATAGGTGTGAGAAGTTGAACCTGGCTGGTTTGAACAAAGAACATAGAATATTTGGGCTACATGTGGCTGGTTTCAATGCAAAAGGGTTACTTACAGTCAGGACTCATCATCATCATCATCATCATCATTTAACGTCCGTTTTCCATGCTGGCATGTGTTGGGTGGCTTGACTGAGGACTGGCAAGCCAGAAGGCTGTACCAGGTTCCAATCTAATCTGGCAGTGTTTCTACAGCTGGATGCCCTTCCTAACGCCAACAACTCCGAGAGTGTCCTGGGTGCTTTTTACGTGCTACCAGCATGAGGGCCAGTCAGGTGGTACTGGTATTGAACACGCTTGAATGATGCTTTTTACATGCCACCAGCACAGGAGCCAGTCAGGCGGCACTGGTAATAACCACGCTCAAGTGGTGCTTTTTATGTACCACCGGCACAGGAGCAAGTCAGGCAGCACTGGCAATGACCCATGCTCGAATAGTGCTTTTTACGTGCCACCAGCACAGGAGCCAGTCAGGCGGCACTGGCATTGACCACGCTCAAATGGTGCCTTTTACATGCCACTGGCACTTATGGCTACAAAATAAAAAGAGAGAAGGCATGGCTTTGTGGTATGAAGTTTGCTTCCCACCCACATGGTTCTGGGTTCAGTCCCACTGTGTGGCACCTTGGACAAGTGCTTTCTACTGGGCTGACCAAGGTTTTGTGAGTGGATTTGGTAGATGGAAACTGAAAGGAGCCCGTTGTGTGTATGTGTATGTATATAATATTAATAATAATAATGTGTTTGAAGACTACTCACTGTTGCAGATGCAACTTTGCAATACAGTCGGTGCAGCTTCATCATTATGTGTGTGTGCTTTACAATCGGTGTTGGTTTGTTTATGTCCTCATAACTTAGTGGTTTGATAAAAGAGACCAATAGAAAAAGTACCAGGTTTAAAAACAATAAGTACAGGGGTCGATTCATATGACTAACAATTCAAGGCAGTACTCCAGCATGACCACAGTGTAATGACAGAAACAAGTAAAAAGGAATCAGCAGTTTTAATGAACAATTTACAAGAATGAAATGGAGTCAGTAGAATGCCTTGCAGTATTTGAAACCATTGTTGTTGCTGTGGAAGTAGTAAGGGTTGTGAACTGGCAGAATTAGTAGAGCATCAGATAAAATGCTTTGTCATCTTCAGTCACTTTTGCCAAACTGCTAAATTATGGGGACATAAACACACACATAGATATGTATATATATATATATATATATATATATATATATATATATATTATTTTGTTTAAAAGAGTTCCAACACTGTCTGTTTTTTATGTTTTATTTATATTCCTGCAAAACCAATGTGGGATATAGAATATGGAATATACAATATATAATATAATATACAATATATAATATAAAATAAAAATGGATGGTACAATGAAATAAAGTATTGAATGTCTTATTGAATATATGGAATATGTCTTATTGAATAGATGAAATATTGAGTGTTCAATATAAAGGATTAAATATATAAAGGCGAATACGTATTTTCCATACCTTGTGGTATTTCATCATGGCCGGTATGACAGACTTTAACACACACACACACACACACACACACACACACACACACGCGCACATATATAGATGTGGGGTTCTTTCAGTTTCCATCTACCAAACTAAACCCACTCACAAGGTTTTGGTTGGCCTGAGGCTACAGATGAAGATACTTGCCCAAGGTGCCATGCAGTGGGACTGAACCTTGGACCATGTGGTTGGGAACCAAGCTTTTTATTTTTCCTCAATTCTTCAAATATTTTCAAAACTAATTTAAACAAAGGTATCATATCTCAAAAGAAATATCATAACAAGAGGGTTAAATAATAACCATTTATTCCTCAAATCAAGCAATATACCTAATTATATGAGGAAATTCCTATTAATTAGGTCAAAGCAATATATTTGGAATGCTGCCCAGTTTTCAATAATTATGGTAATGTTATAATGGAAATGAAGACCATTCTGACTGTCTTTCGCTGCACATTCCAGTGTGATGTTCTAGAAGATATATAAGCAACACGAGCAGCTTTGATGTGTATTATTTTAAATATAAACATCTGTTAATGGCTCTTTCCACACTGTTTGCATGTGTGCACATGTATAGACACATACACGTACATAGACAGACAGACAGACAGATATCATCATCATCATCATTATCATTTTGGTAGAGACGGACTATATGTAATCTGAACCTTTCCCCCCCCCCCCCCCCCTTATTTATTAATTTTTTTTACAGAATTCCACGTTTTAGGCTATGGAGATTCCGATTCTGAAAAAAAAAATTTCAATTCCCCCCCCCCCACCAAGCAGGCTATTTACATGCTAGAAATAACAGCCAAATCTCACAAAACTAGGGTTAGGTTTAGAGTTAGGGTCAGGGTCAGGGTTAGGGTTAGGGTTAGGGTTACGGTTAGGGTTTGAGTTAGGGTTAGGTTTACCCTGTGGATCTATATAAAAACCGGGGGGGGGGGGAGGAATCGAAATTTTTCAGAATCGGAATCTCCATAGCCTAAAACGTGGGATTCCGTAAAAGAAAATAACAAAACAAGGGGGGAAAGGTTCAGATTACATATAGTCCATCTGGACCATCATTTTTATTATTATTATTTTACATCCACTTTCCATGCTGGCACATACATGCATGTATAGTTAATGACTGATCTTTGCATTTGTTGTCTCAGAAATAGGTTTGTGTTTGGATATCAGTCTGTAATCTGGTAGACAATATGTATGCTGAGTGTGAAGGAGTGACTTGAGGGTTATCCAAACTCTCTCTCTCTTTTACTCTTTTACTTGTTTCAGTCATTTGACTGCGGTCATGTTGGAGCACCACCTTTAGTCGAGCAAATCGACCCCAGGACTTATTCTTTGTAAGCCTAGTACTTATTCTATCGGTCTCTTTTTTTTTTTGCCAAACCGCTAAGTTATGGGGACGTAAACACACCACCATCGGTTGTCAAGCGATGCTGGGGGGACAAACACAAACTCATACACACACACATACACACATATATATATATATATACGACGGGCTTCTTTCAGTTTCCGTCTACCAAATCCACTCACAAGGCCGTCTACCAAATCCACTCCCAAGGTGCCACGCAGTGGGACTGAACCCAGAGCCATGTGGTTGGTAAGCAAGCTGCTTACCACACAGCCACTCCTGCGCCTAAACTATGTATATAAAATCTAGTTCTGAAAGCAGAATTGGAATTTATTAGTGAATCTGGAAAAGGTTATAGTATTAGAGTGAGCATTCTTCAAATTCTCACATAGTTCTTGAGAAATTAAGGACCAGTTGAGTCAGTGAACTGTGACTAACGTTCTGATCTCTTTCTCTAAATTCTTTGTTATATTTAAAGTAATTGAAAGAAACACAGAGCATCTCAACAGAAATATGGTAACAAAATGGTTAAATATTAGTTTCTGTTGTTTGTTTTGTTGTTTTTTTATGATGTTTTTGTTTAATTTCAGTGCACTTCATCAGGATGTCGTAGTCGAGTGTTCCATCCAAAACAGAGCTCTCCAAAGACGGAATCAATAGACTGGCAAACAATAAGGTTTTTATTGATTTTTTATATCTTTATTCATCATCATCATCCTTTTAATGTCCACTTTTCCATGCTTGTATGGAGTAAACAGAGTTTATTAAGGCAAGTTTTCTACAACTGGATGCTCTTCCTGTCACCAACTCTCACCTGTTTCCAAGTAAAGTAATATTTCCTCATGGCTGAACATGTTTCCACAAAATATTGAAAATGAATGACACAACTTGTGTGACAGTGACACTCATTTACGACTGTCATGTGATGTCAGGACACAGATACCAGCATACATGCACCCCCACACCTACACACACACACACACATATACACTTGTGCATGTCTTTCAGTTTTCATCTACCAGTTCCCTTTTACGAATATTTGTCAACCCGTGGCTGTAATAGAAGACACTTGCCCAAGTACCATACAGTGGAACTGAACCCAAAACTATACGGTTGGGAAGCAAACTTCAACCACACAACCAAGTTTGTTTTTATGGATTTTTATATTTTATTGAAGCTTATTTAATATAACACCCTATAGGTGCTGGCTTGGCTGAGTGGGTGTAGAGTCCACATTGTTACCATGTGGTCTTGAGTTCTACATTGTGGTGCAGCACTTTGAACAAGTGTCTTCTACTGTAGCCTCAAGCCAACTAACGCCTTGGGAGTAGAATTGATAGACAGAAACTGCACGGAAGCCTGACATACGTTCACGTGTGTGCACATGCTTATCTGTGAGCTAATAATCTGTCATGTTTGTTGTCATTCCTTGTCAAAAATAAATTCGTTAACTCTGGATTTCAAAGACAAGTGGAATAAAAAAATCTCTTATTTGCAAAACAAGTAAGTGTTAGCAACAGGGTAAGGCATTTGGCTGTAGAATGGTTCCCCAATATGTCTTAGTCCAACCCATGCTAGCATGGAAAATATACAAATATAAAATGAATGAAGTTATCTAATTACAAGATGAGGACAAATATCCATCAAATGTAAATAATGTAAATAATTCCTCATCTCTTAAATATAGAACTGTAACAAAATGTTAATTTTCTTATTTTTGATTTTATCGACATCTAATAGACTCCAAGAAGTTATGGGAGATCAGAATGAAACTGGTCGAATTCCTCGAACAATTGAGTGTGATCTGACTAATGATCTTGGTAAGAATTCAAATTCCTTATGATCCGCTTTGTAACTTCTTGTGCCTTATAATTCTTGCATCTTGAAATTTTTCTAAAACAGTTCATAAAATCTTGAAAAAATCACAAAGAATCTCAAAAGATTTTTTCAAAAACTTCAGAGTTATGAAGTTTTAAAGTTTCAGAGGTTTCAAAAAGTTCATGGTTATAAGAGATGGACGGACGGCAGGCAGATAAGTAGATAGGTAGGTAGGCACATCATCATCATCGTTTAACGTCCGCTTTCCATGCTAGCATGGGTTGGACGATTTGACTGAGGACTGGTGAAACCGGATGGCTACACCAGGCTCCAATCTGATTTGCCAGAGTTTCTACAGCTGGATGCCCGTCCTAACGCCAACCACTCCGAGAGTGTAGTGGGTGCTTTTACGTGTCACCCGCACAAGAGCCAGTCCAGGGGCACTGGCAACGATCTCGCTCGAAAATGCTACGAAGGCCAGTCAGGCGGTACTGGCAACGGCCATGCTCAAAGTGGTGTATTTTATGTGCCACCCGCATAAGAGCCAGTCCAGGGGCACTGGCAACGATCTCGCTCGAAAATCCTACGAAGGCCAGTCAGGCGGTACTGGCAACGGCCATGCTCAAAGTGGTGTATTTTATGTGCCACCCGCACAAGAGCCAGTCCAGGGGCACTGGCAACGATCTCGCTCGAAAATCCTACGAAGGCCAGTCAGGCGGTACTGGCAACTGCCATGCTCAAAGTGGTGTATTTTATGTGCCACCCGCACAAGAGCCAGTCCAGGGGCACTGGCAACGATCTCGCTCGAAAATCCTACGAAGGCCAGTCAGGCGGTACTGGCAACGGCCACGCTCACATTATCAATAAACACAAATTTTAATATTACACATTACAATGTTACTTTCTATTGACAGTGGATAGCTGTGTTCCTGGAGATACGGTTTCAATAGCTGGTATTGTCAAAGTGAACACTTCTAACGAAGGTTAGTCAAAAGGCTTCATTTCAAATCTATGTATAATAATACAGGCACAGCAGAGTTCAGCCCCACTGCATGGCACCTTGGGCAAGTGTCTTCTACTATTGCTGCTGGTTGTGAATGACTGAAACTTCCTGAAAACCCATCATGCACACGTGTGTGTGTCTGTGTGCATGCATGAGATCCAAGTGAAAAATGGTTTTTGTTGGCATTTATATTCTCAGTAAACATTACATTCTGGAGCCCTGCGCTCTTGAAGTAATGCAAACGTCTTTATCTCTAAAAGGCAAGAAGGGTTAGCAATAGGAAAAGCAACCAGTGTAAAAATATTGCCCCGAATATAAGCAGCCATCAAACCTATACGACCATTGTAAAGTGGATGTAAAACAAATAAATAATTATAATAAATGTTTTCTAAGCCACCATACTTAGCCCCATTGTTATGGTGTGGAGAAGATAATTAATTCTTCTAAAATGGTAATCCATTGCAGTAATATTCCCAGATGATCTAGTAGTTATTCCTGACTACTACATGCATTGAAAACCATATCTATATAGGCACAGACATGGCTGTGTGGTTGAGAAGCTTGCTTTCCAGCCATATGGTCCTGGGTTCAGTCCCAATGCACAGCACCTTGGACAAGTGTTTTCTTTATTCAACTATAGACTAAGTTTGACCAAAGCCTTGTGAGTGAATTTGGTAGATGGAAATTGAAAGAAGCCCATCTTGTGTGTGTGTGTGTACCCTTGTCTAGACATTACTTAATGGTTGTAAATGAGCATCATTGTCATACAAGAGAGGTTGTTTGTTTCCAGTCTTCTGTGAAAAGCATGTCTGGTTATTGGGGAAAAAATGTTAGTTAAGTAGGAATATAACAACTTCGAAATGAAATTTTTATTAATTTATATCTTATATCTTATTAATTTATATCTTATATTTATATCTTATATTTATAGGTCATTCAAGAAATAAAGACAAGTGTTTGTTCCTTCTCTACATCCAAGCTAATTCTGTAACAAATCCTAAAGGTAAAACCACTGGCGAATCAGCAGGTTTGGCCATGGATTTTACTATGAAAGAATTATATGCCATCCAGGAAATACACAGTGAGAAACATCTTTTCAGGCTTTTAGTTGGGTTTGTATAACTAATACACTTTCTTTCAAAACTGGCTTGAGCTGCATGCTAGAACAGTAAGAGTTAGTGGAAGTGAGAGAGATGTGCATGTGTTGTGTTTCAAGCAAGAAAAATTAATTGTGTGGGTATCTAATCGTTATCATTTTACATTCTCTTCCCATAGTGGCATGGTTGGATTGGTCATCATGCTTTAAGTCAGTACTTATTCAGACTTATTGTTCCTCTGAAATATGTTTCATTTTTGTTTAGACTTTTATGGGTGGATCTCCTTCCTATCGCCAATCACTTTACTGAGTCTACTATGTGTGTGTGTGTGTGTGTGTATAAATATTACATACATGCACACATACATATATATATATATAATTAATCCCCCCAAAAAACAAAGAAAATAGCACGAGAAAAAAGCAACAATGCGAGGATGTGGTACATGCAAAGTATTAAAAGACACTCAGGGAAGGAAAATAAAGGTACATTATTTACATTTGACGGATATTTGTCCTCATCTTGTTTGTTGTTGTTTCGGCTGATATACCCTCCAGCCTTTATCAGGTGTCTTGGGAAAATTTCGAACCTGGGTTCTCATTCCTAAGGTATTTTTCAATGTTATTATTATTATCATTGTTCAGGTCAGTGCCTGTAATCGAACTTGGAATTTAGGAGTTAGTAGCCCACACTCTTAACCACTACGCCATATGCCCATGGGCTCGATTAGATCAACCTCAGTACATAACTGGTATTTAATTTATCGACCCCCCCCCCCCCCCCCCCCCCCAAAAAGGAGGTACGGCAAAGTTGATCTCAGCAGAATTTGAACTCAGAACACAAAGACAGATGAAATACCACTCAGCATTTCGCCTGGCATGCTAACGATTCTGCCATCTCACCACCTTCACATCCAGCAGTATGTTACACATTCCAGTTGCATGATATATATATATATATATATTGTTTTATTCTTCTACTTGTTTCAGTTATTTGACTGTGGCTATGCTGGAGCACCACCTTGAAGAGTTTTAGTCGAACAAATCGACCCCCAGGACTTAAGCCGAGTACTTATTCTATCAGTCTCTTTTGCTGAACTGCTAAGTTACAGGGACATAAACACACCAACACCAGTTGTCAAGTGGTGATGGGGTTGTGGGGAGCAAACAAAGACACACACACACACACACACACATAGACATTGAAAACTAATCCATACAATTATATTATTACTGGTTTCATTTTTCCCTTGCAGATCCCTGTGTTCCAGTATATGTGGACATGAGGTAAATTTCAGCAATATTTCTTTCTTACTTATTCCAATAATCTTACAGTTTTGACAGTAACACATATATTACTTGACCATTCATGCATCATCAGTGATTTTCTTTCTATCTTCTAAATTACAGAGTATCCATATTTTATTTAGCTAGCGAAATCGTGATGGCACCTGTGCCCAGTGTCGCCTTCCTGGCACTTGTGCCGGTGGCATGTGTAAAGACATTCGAGCGAGATCATGCCAGTGCCGCTGAACTAGCTCCTGTGCAGGTGGCACGTAAAATACACCATTTTGAGCGTGGCTGTTGCCAGTACCGCCTGACTGGCCTTCGTGCTGGTGGCACGTAAAAGCACCCACTACACTCTCTGAGTGGTTGGCGTTAGGAAGGGCATCCAGCTGTAGAAAATCTGCCAAATTAGATTGGAGCGTGGTGTAGCCATCTGGTTTCACCAGTCCTCAGTCAAATCGTCCAACCCATGCTAGCATGGAAAGCGGACGTTAAACGATGATGATGTGGATCAGTTCAGCCACATAGTGTCAGCTTTAGGAATCCCAGCCTGCTCCTTTCAGCATTAATACTCTCTCCTATCTGGTTTCTTCGGTGACATCCTGAAGCTCCTTATTCCTCTGTGTGTGAGAGAGAGAAAACTAGTAACTGTGTGGTACAAAGGGCTGTGAAAAGTTCCTGTCTTTAAGGGTATCACGAAAGGCCTGGTTGTGGGCCCAACCTTCCAAGTTCTTTTACAGAACTTAGAAAAACTGAAGGATTGCTGCTTTAAGTCTGAGAGAGGAATATGTTGAATGAAATCATAATTAATTATCAAACATAATTATAGGCGCAGGAGTGGCTGTGTGGTAAGTAGCTTGCTTACCAACCACATGGTTCCAGGTCCAGTTCCATTGTGTGGCACCTCGGGCAAATGTCTTCTACTATAGCCTCGAGCCGACCAAAGCCTTGTGAGTGGATTTGGTGGACGGAAACTGAAAGAGGCCCATCGTATATATATATATATATATATATATATATATATATATATATGTTTGTGTGTCTGTGTTTGTCTCACCAACATCACTTGACAACCGATGCTGGTGTGTTTACACGTCCCCATAGCTTAGCGGTTCAACAAAAAAGACTGATAGAATAAGCACTAGGCTTACAAAGAATAAGTTCTGAGGTCAATTTGCTCGACTAAAGGCGGTGTTCCAGCATGGCTGCAGTCAAATTGACTGAAACAAGTAAAAGAATACTTTGAAAATTAATTGAAACGAAGACAGTGTATTTCAGCGAAAGAAACTTTTGTTTTCTGGCCAGTCGTAACAGTGGACATTTTTTGGTAGGAATCAGATGATATCTGGATGTCATCAGCTTTGATTTTATTCTTACACACACCAAACATTTCCACTGCATTTATTACTTTGTGATCTCCAACCTCCTTTGAAAACTCCCCCTATGAGATTCTCTACCCCCAGAGACCCATATGTATAATGTCTTTTACTGGTCTGGCTACAACCCTTACCCATTGTTAAAGGATCACTTTTTCTCGGTCTTTAATAGCTAGTAGCTTTTTCTCATTACCACCACCGCCACTTCCATCATCAACATCATCCTCGTTATCTTCATCATCTTCTCATCGTCATCATCATCATCGTTTAACGTCTACTTTCCATGCTAGCATGGGTTGGACGATTTGACTGAGGACTGGTGAAACCAGATGGCTACACCAGGCTCCAATCTGATCTGGCAGAGTTTCTACAGCAGGATGCCCTTCCTAACGCCAACCACTTAGAGAGTATAGTGGGTGCTTTTACGTGCCACCGGCACGAAGGCCAGTCAGGCGGTACTGGCAACGGCCACGCTCAAAATGGTGTATTTTATGTGCCACCCACACAAGAGCCAGTCCAGGGGCACTGGCAACGATCTCGCTGGAAAGTCCTTACACATGCCGCGGGCACAAGTGCCAGAAAGGCGACGCTGGGCACAGGTGCCATCACGATTTCGCTTGCCCGTCTTGTACGATTAATGACATTAAATGAAATAATTTGTTAATATTTTCCCAGATGGTCAAAGCAGGTTTGGTTCTTGGTCTATTTGGAGGAACACAACGTTTTGCAAATGACAAGGTAAATATAATTGGATTGTTCTGCTATTTTGTTGCTAAATATAGAAATATTGGCATTGTGTCTGGGGAAAATATTGGCCCTACATTGGGATCATGGACTGGTATGGAAAAGGTTTGATTATCAAATATTAAATATTCATTTACTTGAATGCATCTTTTTATAAAAAGCAGACTAGTTGCTTCAAATCAGCATAACTAGGCGCAGGAGTGGCTGTGTGGTAAGTAGCTTGCTTACCAACCACGTGGTTCCGGGTTCAGTCCCACTGCGTGGCACCTTGGGCAAGTGTCTTCTACTATAGTCTCGGGCCGACCAAAGCCTTGTGAGTGAATTTGGTAGACGGAAACTGAAAGAAGCCCATCTTATATATGTATATATATACACGGTGGTGCATCAGCATGGCCGCAGCTCTAAGCTGAAACTTTAAAAAAAAAAAAAAAAAAATATGTATGTGTGTGTATATGTTTGTGTGTCTGTGTGTGTGTGTCCCTCCCCAACATCGCTTGACAACCGATGCTGGTGTGTTTAAGTCCCTGTAACTTAGCGGTTCGTCAAAAGAGACCAATAGAATAAGTACTAGGCTTACAAAGAATAAGTCCTGGGGTCAATTTGCTTGACTAAAGGCGGTGCTCCAGCATGGCCACAGTCAAGTGACTGAAACAAGTAAAAGAGTAAAAGAGAATAACTGGACTACTTGCCAGCATTTCAAACTTTTGTGCCCCAAGGAAAGTAACCAATATACTTGATTAAGAAACAAACTCCACTTCTACTTCATGATTGAGGGCTTAGTGGTGTGAAGGGCTTCCAATATAAAAAAATAATTCAATAATATGCAACTGGAAGGCGGCGAGCCGGTAGGATCATTTGCACGCCAGGCAAAATGCTTAGTGGTATTTCGTCTGTCTTTATGTTCTGAGTTCAAATTCCGACGAGGTCGATAAAGTATGTACCAGTTACGCACTGGAGTCGATATAATCGACTTAATCCCTTCATCTGTCCTTGTTTGTTCCCTCTATGTTTATCCCCTTGTGGGCAATAAAGAAATAAGAAACGTTAGTAGGCCGGGCGAAATGCTTAGTGGTATTTCGTCTGTCTTTATGTTCTGAGTTCAAATTCCGACGAGGTCGATAAAGTATGTACCAGTTACGCACTGGAGTCGATATAATTGACTTAATCCCTTCATCTGTCCTTGTTTGTTCCCTCTATGTTTATCCCCTTGTGGGCAATAAAGAAATAAGAAACGTTAGTAGGCCGGGCGAAATGCTTAGTGGTATTTCGTCTGTCTTTATGTTCTGAGTTCAAATTCCGACGAGGTCGATAAAGTATGTACCAGTTACGCACTGGAGTTGATATAATTGACTTAATCCCTTCATCTGTCCTTGTTTGTTCCCTCTATGTTTATCCCCTTGTGGGCAATAAAGAAATAAGAAACGTTAGTAGGCCGGGCGAAATGCTTAGTGGTATTTCATCTGTCTTTATGTTCTGAGTTCAAATTCCGCTGAGGTCGACTTTGCCTTTCATCCTTTCGGGGGTCAATAAATCAAGTACCAGTTGCATACTGGGGTCGATCTAATCGATTAGCCCCCTCCCCAAAAATTTCAGGCCTTGTGCCTAGAGCAGAAAAGAATAATATACAACTAGACAAATTTTGCTATAGTCAATCCAGTCTCACCATGAAAAAATGTGTATAACTGTGTGTGTAACTTTATGTGGCATGTGTATTTGTTTTTTATTTTGTTTTTGCTTATACATATATATATATAAGTGGAGACGCGTGGCTAAGTGGTTAGGGTGTCAGCACGATGATTATAAGATTGTGGTTTCGATTCCTGGACCGGGTGATGTGTTGTGGTCTTGAGCAAAACACTTCATTTCACGTTGCTCCAGTTCACTCAGCTGGCAAAAATGAGTAACGCTGCAATGGACTGGCGTCCCATCCAGCTGGGGAACACATACGCCATAGAAACCAGGAAACCGGGCCCAAGAGCCTGGCTAGGCTTTAAAAAAAGGGCACATTTATATATATATATATATATCAAATAAAAATTTTTGTTCTTACAGGATTGTGTTGCCATCCGTGGAGATCCGCATATTTTGATGGTCGGAGATCCAGGTTTGGGGAAAAGTCAGGTAAATTAAAATTTTCTTTATACAACGGGTTGCAGGCATAGTTTCTATGGTTAAGAAATTTGCTTAGCAGCCACATGGTTTTAGGTTCAGTCCCACTGCAAAGCACCCCTTAAGCAAGTGTCTTCTACTTTAACCCTGAGCCAACCAATGTCCTGTGAGTTAAGTAATCAAAAAAAAAAAAAAGCAGCATTAATTCCAGAGAAATTATTGAGATGAATTCTTGGATTTGGGAAAACAGAAACTGACAGAAGCCCACTTCTGTGCATACATGTATGTTCATGTTTCCTTGTCTTGGCTTCTCACAGTATTGTAAAAGCAAGTGTCACCATCATATAAGCACTATCCTTCATTTCCGATCTGCTGTGAAAACATCTGGCCACGAGGAGATATTACCTTGCTTAGAAACAGGTGATGGTTGGTGACAGGAAGGACATCCAGCTGTAGAAATCTGCCTCAACAAATTCCATCTGACCCATGCAAGCTTGGAAAAGAGGATATTGAAACACTTTAGTGTTTAAACTGGCCATATCTGGCCCAGATATTCTACATGTTTTATATTCAAACTGGCCATATCTAGCCTCTTACACCTAACCTACAGTGACATTCTAAAAATAAACAATCATATCATTGACACCTCAAAGCTATGAGATAATGCATGATTAATTCAAAACAATTTGATTGAAAAAGTATTACATTTAACAGGGTAATCTGAACACTAAAGGGTTAAACCAACCATATCTAACCATTCCCCCTGTTTTCTGTTCATACTGGCCAGTTCTGGCCTCTCATACTTACCCTACAGTGTCATTCTAAAAATAAACAATCAAATCATTGAAATCTCAAAGCTACAAGGTAACGCATGATTAATTCAAAACAATTTGATTGAAAAAGTATTACATTTAACAGGGTAATCTGAACACTAAAGGGTTAAACCAACCATATCTAACCATTCCCTGTTTTCTGTTCATACTGGCCAGTTCTGGCCTCTCATACTTACCCTATAGTGTCATTCTAAAAATAAACAATTAAATCATTGAAATCTCAAAGCTACAAGGTAACGCATGATTAATTCAAAACAATTTGAATAAATAAACGTTACATTTGACTGTGTTAACAGCATGCTAAAGTGTTAAGTTGATGTTGGAAACAGCTTTTAAGTGAGGATATATAAACTTAAAATTTTCTCAACTCAACCTGCAAAGATAAACAAATTTTCAGCATAGACAAACTCCCTTGGACTTCAAATATAAGTTTGAAGAGACTAAGGACAGAGCCAGGGAGGCAAACATGTCTGAATTAATATAACTTATACATGTCGTAGAGATCGTTGCCAGTGCCCCTGGATTGGCTCTTGTGCGGGTGGCACATAAAATACACCATTTTGAGCGTGGCCGTTGCCAGTACCGCCTGACTGGCCTTCGTGCGGGTGACACATAAAAGCACCCGCTACAATCTCTGAGTGGTTGGCGTTAGGAAGGGCATCCAGCTGTAGAAACTCTGCCAAATCAGATTGGAGCCTGGTGTAGCCATCTGGTTTCACCAGTCCTCAGTCAAATCGTCCAACCCATGCTAGTATGGAAAGCGGACGTTAAACGATGATGATGATGATTGAGATGTTACTGTATACGTGATATTATTTTGCAACATTTTGTGTTACAGATGCTGCAAGCTGTGAGTAACGTAGCCCCACGAAGTGTATATGTCTGTGGAAATTCAACCACTGTGTCAGGTTTAACTGTAAGTTTTGGGCTTGTTTTGTTTTTATGTTTTAATAGTTTTGGGTTTTTTTCTTCTCTATCTGCTTTTTAGAATAGGTGCACAGTATCCCTGTGTGCTGTAAGTGGTGACTAAAAGTGTTAGAGTCAAGAAGACATCCAATTGTAAAATGCTACCTCAAAATCTTGTCCAACCCATACCAACATGGAAAAGCAGATGAAAAAAAAAAAAGTCAATGATGATTGCTAAAATGAAAATATGTTATAAATATTTATTGGTGTAAATATAATTATTTAAGAAAATATATGAACAGTAATTTTTTTTTAGGAAATGCAATCTTGCATAATTTAAACAAATGTAACTTAAAAATTCAATATTTCAGACTTATGTAAAAGGTTAAAATATTTTGAACCATTCTAGCAGATCCCTGAGCTGGGTTTAAAGTTTAATGTCAACATCTGCAATAATGTATTTCATAATGTGAAATGTTTTTGTGATGAGTTGAAAGTTTTATCAAATATTTAAAAATAAACAAATACAATTAAAATGCTGAATATTTAAAGTTCTGTGACAGCTTTTTTTAATTTTATGATCACCAAATGGTATATCCCAGTTTGTTCTCAGACCTCAGTATGTTCTTTGGCTGTTCAGTACTAGCCTTTGATTTGGTTGATGAAGTAGAAGAAAAGTCATCGGAATACTCCACCTCCTGGTCTCCACTTGTATGCCACCAGATATTCTCATCACTCGGTTTATAAGAACTCACAGACTCTGTATTAATTGATTCTCTATTCAACATTGGTAAAACTCTTTTAGAACTCCTATCAGTTGGAAACAAAATTTGAGATATTTTACTATCCACACTCATATTATCATGATCCTCTGTTGAACTTTTCATTTTTTCTAACTTTGAAAAAGACTCAGTTATTTTTTGGGGAACAAATTCTTCGTCTGTTATATCTGCCTCTGAGGAAATGGTATCAATAGTTGATGTTTCTTCTCTATCAGATTTATATATTGAATCATGGCTCACTGAGTTAACATCAGTGTCTGTTACCTCTCTCATTTGCAATTTATAGTCTTCTATTTGAGAATGTTTGCTAGCCTCAACTTCATTTTGAATATTTGGAATTTCTTCAGCACTGCCAGAATCAGGTTCTTCATGATTTTCACTGACATTATCAGCAACGTTGGAACTACGTTCCTCATCATTTTTATTGATGCTGCCAGCAGTTGAAACCGAAGCCTGAGAGATTTTAACAGATTTTTTCTCGTCTATACTTAATGAAGTGATAATGGATTCTTCCTTCAAACTCTCCTGATCTTTTCCCAAATGTACAACTTGTTCTTCTTCAATTATAATTTTATCTTCTTTTATTGTAACAGTTTCATGTGTTTTAAAAGATTTTTCATCTGGTGTTTCCACTTCTGCCTCTGGTGTCCTAGATGTATCGACTAATTGTTTTTCTTCCACTACAGCTCTTGTGTCACTCACATTCTTCATGACATTAACAAATCTTGCTTTCTGACCAATTCTACTAGCTTCCTTCTTGGCAGACTCCTCTTTTTGGGAGCGAATTTTTTCTAGCCTCAAAGTATAGGTTCTTGTTAATCCATATTGCAATAAAGATTTTGTACTTGTAATCCGAGGCGTCGTCCGGATCCAGTCTCTGCATGTGGCACTACTCCCTTGTTTTAACATTGCTTTCTTCATCTTCTCAGCCAGAGTATCTTTCTTGCTAGTTTGAGTCCCTTCTGACAAGTAATTCTTGCAAGGAACCTGTTCTTTGATGCTACAACAAATTTGACTGGTTAATGAAGGAATATCTACAGAGCTAAGTTCTTTAAGAATACCAGTTAATAAAGGAAACTTACTTTCAAAAGTGTATTCATCACTTGTATTATTTTGCACAAAGGGCAAAGGCAAAGAACTGCCAGAGTTTGTAGGTTGGTGTTCCTGAAAGTCACTTTGTATGTCTTCATTGAAAATATCTGACTCTCCATCAGCTCTGTTCATGTAAAGCTGATTTAGTTCTTCATGTGATGGCACAGGAATATGGAATGATGGTTTTCCATCATTATGATAAAACATAGGTGGTGGGTGATAATGCTCAAAGAATGTGTTTTCATTTGCACTTTCCTTAATACGTTCTAAAATCTTCTCTGAGTCTTCAGTATTTTCTATGTTCTTTTGTGTTTTATTTGAATTTTCATTATTTTCTATGTTATTCTGTGTTAAATTCTCTTTTTCTGAAGGTTCACATAAATATATACTGACTTCCTTCTCTGCTGTTATATTAGACTGCACCTCTTCGTCTTGGATAGTTGCTTCTCGGCCACTCACTGGTTTATCACTATCAACTGTTGAGGAAGAATATTGCTGGCCTGGGTCTCGATTCTCTGTCTGAATTTCTACTGATTTCTTTGCATCCACTTTATTCTCACGATCGTTCTCATTTGTAGAACTATAGACAGTATCTGCTGTATCCTTGGGTTCCTTCTCTGTAATGTGGGTCAAAAGGGTTGATCCCAAACACAAAAGGCGGTACCCAACAGTCATATAACCAATTTCTTTCCCCATTAGACTGTAAATTCGCAACAGTCCTTTATTTGCAAACACTTTGGGGACATTAAACCTATCCTCATCAAATTCTGAACAAACTCGTTTCACTGCCGTATCCAAAGGAAGGGATACACTACCCAACAATTTAGGAGTATCTGGGAAACTATCTAACACTAACAAATACAGAGGGACATTGCATAAGTGGTGTGTAAGGTTCTCCGGAGACATTTTAAACAGACAAGACTTACCACGTTTGAAAACGAATGTGTCTTCAAGGTCCTTAAGACAATCAAACTGGCTTGGTATCGGCCACAAGGGGTCCGCTGTAAGAGTCTTCCTCATTTTGTCAGCAGACTTAGCGTCAATGAGATTTATTGTAAGAACGGGGAAATCTAGCAACTTACAGACAATACTAGGAATCCGACATGTCACTCCCGGCACATACAATTTTTCTATAACAACTTCCAATGAAAACAGTGCCAATGTCTCCATTTTCGGCACCTTTCTGTTCGAAACCCTTTAAACATTACTATTCAATTATTTTCTAGCAATTTTAGAAAGCTAATATTTTATACACATGCAAAAGAAAAGGCTAAAATGTTCGAAACATTATTATTAGAAGTTCGTTCTTTCGAGAGAGGGGAAGGGACTTAGTGACTTATAATAGTAATAATAGTCGTGTTATTATATTTGCCATCATCGTCAGCTTCTATATATCCAAAGTAGTAAAGGTGTGGAGACGATCTTATTGCTACAGCGGCTGTGGTAGATGCGCGGAGTAACAGGTGAGGCACAAAGACCCAAGTTGCACAGCAACCAAGTAAACAACAGAACCGTTTAATATGAAATTATTTCCCTTCAGAAGTCAATAGTCTTAATTCCTTTTTACGATTCCTATGGCTTGATTACTCCTTTGTTTTGTAGCTTTTTTTCCCCTGGGTGCTGTGAGAGCTTGTCTTGCATTAATACAGTTGTTACTCGATAAAAAACCTTATTTACAACTCGAGTAAAAGTTAGAAGACAATAATCCACAAGCGGTGGAGGGAAACTGGCGGCGGGGATTTAAAGAGGAGTAACTTGTAGTGAATTGGAGTTATTTCCCTTTAAATTTTAAGTTGAACGTGATCTTCATCACAGTTTTAACGTCTTCTTTTCCATGTTCGCATGAATCGGGTGTGAAATTTGTTGAGACAGATTTTCTACGGCCAGATGCCCTTCCTGTCGCCAATTCTTACCTAGTTCCAAGGAAGGCAATATTTCTCCATAATCAAGCATCTTCACGGAAAATTGGAAACCAGACAGGGCTTACATGACCGTGATATGAAGTCAAGGCAAAAAGATAGTAACACATACAGATATACATATATATATATATATATATATATATATATATATATATATATATGTGTGTGTGTGTGTACGACCGGCTTTTTTGCGGTTTTCGTCTGCGAAATCCAATCACAAAGCTTCGGTTGGCCTGGGCTATAGTAGAAGATATCCAAGGTACATCACTGTGGAATTGAACTGAGAATTATGTGGTTGGGAAGCAAACTTCTTACCTCTCAGCCACACCTACCCCTACGAAAAAATTTCTTGAATAAATAAAACTTCTCTTTTAATTGGAGAAAGAAAACAAAACTATAGCAGCAGATGTTTGCAAATCTCTTTTACATTTCAAGTGACAAGATAATTGATTTTTAAAATTCGGTACTTGATAAAATTTTTAGAGGAGGGGGACAAGGAGATTACAATAGCCCTCAGTACATGACTTTATTTTATCGATTCCCATAAGTATGAAAAGCAAATTTGATTTTGGCACCTCTGCTGGACCTTGGCATAAAAATTATTTCGCCCTTTCAGGTAACCCTACCACCATTACTCTGTGGAGAGGACCATTATCATTTTCCGCTCTTTTTCCCTTTTCTTGTCTTTTCCTGTCTTTCAAGGCTTTGGTCGGCCTGAGGCTATAGTAGAAGACACTTGCCCAAGGTGCCACACAGTGGGACTGAACTTAGGACCATGTGGTTGGTAAGCAAGCTACTTACCACATAGCCATTCCTGCACCTAAATATCATTAAATGAATAATTATTTTTCAAATGTATTTTTATTCAGGTAACTCTCTGCAAAGAAACGGGTTCAAACGACCATGCATTAGAAGCTGGAGCCCTTGTTCTTGCTGATCAAGGATGTTGCTGTATTGATGAATTTGACAAAATGAAGCATCAGCACCAAGCTCTGTTGGAAGCTATGGTAAGATTTAATTTAAATGTTTTTAATGTAATCTGAAATTTAACTAACTCAGAGACATTGGGTTAATTTAGAATAAAACTTAGATTAAGAACTTTGCAAAAATACTTTTATGACAAGTCTATTTGTTTAATTGCAAAGTTACTGGACATAAAAGGACATGGTATATACAAGAACACATAGATGTATGCATAGACACATACACACAAACACACACTCATATACTCTACCTGTATAGACATAGGTATGGTTGTGTAACTAAGAAGTTCACTTCTCAAGTATGTGATTTTGGGTTCGATCCCACTGCATGACACTCAAGGGACATGAATTTGCTAAATGGAAACTGAAAGAAGCCCCTTGTGTGTGTGTCCTTGTTTTTATATCATATGATAGTTATAAATGAGCTTCACACTCATATAAAACAGAATCTCTCATTTCCAGTCTTCTGTGCACACATGTCCAGCCATCAGGAAATAACGTCTCACTTCAAGACAAGTGAATGTTGGCGATAGGATGAGCATCTGGCTGTAGAGAACCTGCCTCAAAGAATTCCATCTGATCCATACAAACATGGCAAAGTGGATGTTAAAATCATGATGATGATGATGATATACTGACACACAGAATACTGTATCTTAAAAAGCTTCTTTTTTTCTTTCTCTTTCCAGGAACAACAGAGTATTAGTATTGCAAAAGCAGGTATTGTTTGCAGGTAACAAAGATCTCATTTTTTATCAATTACACTCTATTGTCTCTCAGAATGATAAAATGGTCAAAATGTGCAACTTCTAACTGCAGAATTTGAACCTATGTCCTAACTTACACAAGTCCACTATCATAACCAATTTTTCACTATATACTACTACTACTACTACTACCATTACTAAAGACACTGGTATGGCCGTATGGTTAAGAAGTTTGCTTCTTAGCCACATCGTTTCAGATTCAGTTCCTAGGGCAAGTGTCTTCTACTATAGCCCCTGGCTGCTGAAAGCCTTGTAAGTGGATTTAGTAGGCAGGAACTGAGAAAAGCATCTCTCTCTCTCTCTCTCTCTCTCCGTCCGTCCGTCCCTCCCCCCCTCTCTCTCTGTGGAAGAATGAAGGGAAATGTCAGGACCAGGAGTGAGGGCAGAAGGGCGACATCAGGGCTGGAAGCTATGGAGGAAGTCATGTCAAGTTGAGAAACAAGGTTTTTGATCTGTCTCTTTTTTTCTTTGGATACCCAGGGTGATTGGTGGTGTGAAGTGAATTCAGTGAGAGAGTAGAATCTAGCCAGAACTTGGGGTAGGGGTTCAAGGACTCCACTCCACTCCACCCCAACCCCAACAACTCAAACTCTGATTACATCACTTCAACTATTTATGTTTAAATTTTTGTGCTTCAATTATTTTGTAGCTTGCCTGCCAGAGCTTCCATAATTGCAGCTGCTAATCCTATCGGAGGACATTACTCAAAAGCTAGGACAGTCTCAGAGAATCTCAAGTAAGTCTCTTATTGTTAGTTCTTTGTTGTGACCTTGTGCCAGGCACATGCTGTCAGTAATTACTCAGTGACTGAGTTGAAGGCAGATTTATTTCTGCCTTTATAACATGTATAGAAAACGGTGTTGTAGGAGGGCATGCAGCATGTGTACTACAGCAGTACTATGTGTATCTTAAATACTGAGATTAAAAAGTAGGGGTAATTATGCCTACGTAATCTACAAAAAGATAAAATATTTTGCATTTTATGCATAGCAATCAAAGTGTTATGTCTCAAAGCTCCTGCTATCTAGCACCTTCGGATGATCTCTACTCAACCGCTACACAACTTCTACTCAACTGCTACTCAACACCCTACCACGGCCAGACTACCGCTATTTATATATCTTGGGAGATCCTACTTCTTCGTCTGGGGGCGTCGGCACAACACAAAGTAACCTTCATAATTTTATTGAATTAGGTACATGTTTTGCCATAAAAGGAAAATGTTGCTAAAAGCACCCACTACACTCTCGGAGTGGTTGGCGTTAGGAAGGGCATCCAGCTGTAGAAACTCTGCCAAATCAGATTGGAGCCTGGTGTAGCCATCTGGTTTCACCAGTCCTCAGTCAAATCGTCCAACTCATGCTAGCACGGAAAGCGGACGTTAAACGATGATGATGATGATAATGATGATGATGATGATGATCTATTTTATTCAAGGTAGGCACTGCCTACCCTGCCTACCTAGGTGGCATATCTCTGCCTTGTGCCCTTGTCAGAATTACTTTTACTCAAGTTCAACATCAAAACTTGGTGTCTCGTTATATGTGTTTTCTCTCTTTTCCTTCCTGTGCCATGCATGTTTTACAGACACCAGTGATCATGGAGTTCCACACCAAAAATCTGAAGATAAACGGTTTTCTTGGGAAAGATACTGAAGTCGTTTTCCATTGCCTTCTGCCAGTTTATTTACAATATATACTACTAGTCCCCTATTCTCCCAAGCTTGCTCTTGAGGCACAGGGTCTATTTTATCCCTTAAGCAGGGAGACTGACTCACATAACATGAGGGCATGTCCACACACAAGTAGGTCTGTGTAACACATGTCTAGGAGCCTGCCATCCTCTGAGTCCACTATTTCTTAGCTACAGGACCATCTTCCAGTGTTTGACCTATAACTGAAGCCACTGGCAAGTACTACCACCCTGGGCCAGAATGAACCCAGGAGTAGTAGTGACTGAGAGACAACTCAATATCATCCAAAACTCACAAAATCCTGAGATGGAATCTAATTATCAGGTGCAGTGTAACCCTTCAGCGTTTAAACTAGTCGTATCTGATTTAAATATTCCGTCTGTTTTATGTCTGAACTGACCAGATTCAGCCTCTCACACCTACCCTACAATGTCATTCTAAAAATAAACAATCATGTCATCGAAATCTTGAAGGTGTGAGATACTTAGTTGTACCTGCAGTGACATTTACCCAGGGTGGGTTGAACCAGCTATGAAAAACAAGTCCACCACATCCTTCATGAATGCTGACCACATTTGACAGTCGGCTGCAGTGAATACCTACTCCTGATTCCACTGCCAAAAACCATAGACACAAGAGCCCTATTGTGCTTCCACAGCCACCTTTACCATCACCAGCCACATCTTCAGTTGTTCTCCAGCTCATTTGTGCCAGTCTGGGTGGGGAGTCACATTGACCACTTTGCAAATGAATTCCCCCCAGAGGCTGACAGAGAGTGTGGCCAAGCCACCTTAGACATCTTGTGAGTGGAGCTTGTTGCAGAGAGTTGATGCAGCAGCAGCAGTCATATTTGGGTGGGGAGACAAAATGAAGTCCAATAGGTGAACATGCAGAATTCAACGTAGGCAGTAGTGGTGGTCGAAGACTTCGAGTTTCCAGAAATCTTCAGCTCAACTGACCACAATTTGCACCCATGCGGAATGATGGTCCAGATGAATGCTTGGAAAATATGCACTTTGGTAGGAACTCTGATCTCTGATATGAGAATGATGCAGGTATGAGATAACGCATGGTAAATTCAAAACAATAGGAATAAATTAGCAGAGTAACCTGAATGCTACAGGGTTAGTATCTTACCCAGGACAATATGTTCCCTCCCTCTCTTTCGGAGAGGCACAAGCACATACACAGACATATACACACACGGCAGTAACTTCTGCCTACAAAATTCAATCATAAAGCTTCGGTCGGCCCGGGGTTATAACAGAAGACACTTGCCCAAAATGCCACGCAGTGGGACTGAAACCCCAAACCATGTAACTGGGAAGCAAGTTTCCTAACCACGCAGCCATGCCCATGCCTACTATGTGTTAACAAATTTATATCTAATAATTATTTTCCTCTTCAGGATGGGAAATGCATTGCTGTCAAGATTTGATTTGGTCTTTATCCTGTTGGACAAACCTGATGAGGTAAGTCAAATCACAGCCTGCAAACATTTCTTCATAATTCTTTAAAACAATTTTTGATATTTTGCTTTTATTTCCCTTTGTTAATGTGCAAACATTAATTTTCCTTTTCTGGAGGAGAATTTTCAATATCACACATATTAACACATCACATTGTTGATGTGTTGCTATGACACAAACACATCTTTGATTGTAATGTTTTGGTATGATGTACACATACTAACACACCTGGATGTAATATGTCGGTGTGAGATACACATACTAACATATCTCTAGTTTTAATGTGTTGATATAACACACACGTCACACATTAACACATCTCTCATTGTAATATGTAGTATGTTTGTATTACATACATATGCCTAACACATCTCTAGTTGAAATAATATGGCATGAATGTGTCATTGATATATATGGTCTTGTGTGTATCTTATCTATATAATGGGATTTTTTGTTGTTGTTATTACAGATCTGTGTTGCATAATTCAAGGTTTCTCTTCACTTAACCTCCTCATTGAAGTTATAGTTCTGTGCCAAATTTAGAAATATATATACATATGTGTTGTTTCCACATGTCTGTATGTGTAGTTAGATAGATAGACAAATAGACAGACAGACGTGTGTGTGTTGTGGTTAAGATTCCTGACTTTCACCCAGCTGGCTTATATTCAATTCCTAGCATGAGGATAGTTATAATGGCAGTGCTCCAACATGGCCATAACCCCTGGTTAAAACCAGTAAAAGCCAATATATATATATACATATATATATATATATATATATATATCCAATACAAGGAAACAAGCTCTTCTTATAGGGATGGAAACAACTTTCACTGGTTAACTGGTTTAACACCCAATAATAGTAGAAAGAATTTTCTGCAATACAAATGGGTATTGTATACAATATACAATAATGAAAGGAAAATGGAACGTTAAACTGACATATGTTAATTTATTAACATAATATTATATCATTATTATTATTATATAAGAATAAAAATAAATATCGATGAATGGTTGAATGACCAAATCCAAGCTTCTCTGCTAGTTCAACAGTTACAATGGAATATCATTCCACCAAGGTCTGCAGGACATCCTCGTCAAGCCCTACAGATCTTCTAGAATGTGGCTCATCTTCTTGGCTGTAGTTACTGGCTCAGAATTTCTGGAACCACCATTGACACTGGCTTACACTTATTATCTGATCCCCATATACTGCATTAATGTTCCTCGCACTTTCCATTGCATTGTTGAACTCATAAAGCAAAGTATGCCAAATATGCTCTTTTGTCACTTCCATTATAGCTTTAGAAAATAACTGTTCAGATCGAACTGCACTCTTCAAAACTTGCACTAAAAATAAGTACAAGGTAAAATTACTACCTGCTTTTATAGCAAGTTGAGGCAGGAAGTTTATGCTGTCCGCATCCGACTTTTAGTTCATGCAATTGAAGAAAACCACATTATTTACAAGATGGCTCAATATTTTCACTATAGATTGCAAATGAACGATACCATTCATATGACATTTAGTGCTCCATGTCAACACAAGGAGGACACAAACACACACACATCTAGTTTATATTATTTAAGCCAGTCCAGTGGCCTGTTATTGTGGAGTTTACACAGAATGTCATTGCTTCTTCAAAAGAGACAAGCCATTTAAACAAACTACTACACTTAACAATATGTTTTTCATGCTGAAGGCACACTTGGGGAATTTTCCAATGTCATTTTTTTTCAATTTGTTTAATTAGAGGGACTTAGTTTCATGTAAAAGCTATATCTCTTTGTGGTTTTGAGTTTTTTTCTAGCAGCTTTGAAGAGATTTATGCTTCAATGAGACAGTGTACAGAGAATAACCTTGTTTTTCTTGTTTTTTTCCTGACCATTTTTTTTAAAATTTGAATTTTTGTCTTATTTTTTAAAGCTTCACAGACAAAATACACATTTTTTCAAAATTTTCTATTCCTCTAGGTCAAGGACAACATGCTGTCAAGCCATGTTATGGCAATGCATGCTGGCAAAAAATGGTAATTCTCATTTGGTTATTCGTATTTATTCATTATTATCTAAGAACAAAAACGCTAGCCTTCAGTGCCAAATTTCTTTGGTGGTCTCTTTACTCTTACTCTTTTACTTGTTTCAGTCATTTGACTGCGGCTATGCTGGAGAACTGCCTTTAGTCGAGCAAATCGACCCCAGGACTTATTCTTTGTAAGCCTAGTACTTATTATATTGGTCTCTTTTTGCTGAACCGCTAAGTTATGGGGACGTAAACACACCAGCATCGGTTGTCAAGCGATGGTGGGGGGACAAACACAGACACACAAACACACATACATATATATATATATATATATATATACGACGGGCTTCTTTCAGTTTCCGTCTACCAAATTCACTCACAAGGCTTTGGTCGGCCTGAGGCTATAGTAGAAGACACTTGCCCAAGGTGCCACGCAGTGGGACTGAACCTGGAACCATGTGGTTGGTAAACAAGCTACTTACCACACAGCCACTCCTGCGCCTATTTATATTTTGGTTCTTTTAATCAAAACCTGTTAGATCCCCAAGCATTTCAGATAAAAGATTATCAATTGTAGAAATTAAAACATTCTTAATCCTTTTATTTTCAGTTTATTTGTCTTGACTTAATCCTTTGTAACTCCTGATTTTTTTTTTTTTTGTCATTCCTCCCTCCTCAGGAAAGTATCACCATTCTTTACCAAATCCCAAGACACATCTTTTGAGGTAAATGAACCATTTCTTAATTTTTACACTGAACTATAAAAAATATTACTGCTTTATCATCATCATCATCATCATCATCATCATTATCATCACCATCATCATCACAAGTGGACCAACATACTTGATAACACCACAGTGCAAAATTTTGTCCATTTTCAAGAGAAGTCGTTACTAGTTAATTTTAAAATCTTCTTTTGAATAGCCAGATGCCGTTTTACCTGGAAATGAACAATGCACGTATTAATAAGAAGAACTGAAAATAATGCATGCAAGATTTCACACTCCTAGCATCACTCCTTCATAGTCAGCCTATGAACTTTTCGGCCCCTCTTCGTATATTCCACTAAACAAGTAAATAAATATGAAAATGTAAATACAAGATGGGTGGGGCTAAAAAGTTCCTGGCTTTGAGTAAGAGAAAATACAGGAGGATCAGTTAATTATGATTTTATTCAGCATGTTCCCCTCTCAGATTCACACAATTATTAAAAGTAGTCCTTCAGTTTTTCTAAGCCCTGTAAAAGAACTCGGAAGGCTGGGCCTGCAACCAGGCCTTTTGTGATACCATTAAAGTGAGTAACTTTTCAGGAAACCCCTCGTAGACTGTGCCGGCAGAATAGATAAAAGTATGGTTGGAGGACGAAGAAGCATTACAGTGGGGGGGGGGGAGACGAAGAAGAAGAGAAGGAGGAGGAGGAGGAGAAGAAGAAGAGCAAGAGAAGAAGGAGAAGAAGAAGAAGAGCAAGAGAAGAAGGAGGAGGAGAAGAAGAAGTGGAGGAGCAAGAGAAGAAGGAGAAGAAGAAGAAGACAATTGTAGTCATAAGCCATTTAAAATACACATACACACACAGTTATATTCATTTCTGCTTTATTATTTTAATGCAATAGTGTGTGTGAGAGAGTGTGCATGTGTGTGTGTGTGTGTGTGAGAGAGAGAGAGAGAGAGAGAGAGTGTGTTTGTGTGTGTGTATATGTGCAGATCTGAAATAAATTCGATCTAAGTGTCATCAACCTTGAATAACAGAAGTTGCATATTCTCTGATAAGATTATGTACAGTATACTGTACAGATAGCTAGTATTTTCTATCTTTTGATTTGACTTTATATATGTCTGAAAATAAATATGGCATTCATTGTGTACATGTGTCAGTATCCTAGTAGATAAGAACATAAATAATGTTTGTGTAATGATAAAGGTTCCTAGTTCAAATCCAGCCTGATGCTATGTATATATCTAGCAATAAGACACCTGATGACAAATTTTGTCTTCCATTGCTTAGTCATGACAGTAGGGTAATACCCATGGCCCTTTTACAGGGCCTCCGAGACTATTTAGAGTGAGAGAGGAAGGAATACTCAAGCCAGAGGTAAGGTCTTTAAGCTTGCAACAAAATGAACTTCTCTGTAGGAACTGAAGGATTGGGTTATAGTATTAAACCAAGAAACGGATTAAATCTATAATAGGCTACAGTGGGATTTCAATTCACAATGAGAGCCAAAACAAACACTACAAGGTATCCTATCTTCTGTACTAACAATTCTGTCAGTACACCACCCTAGGCTCATCATCATCATCATTTAACGTCTGTTTTCCATGCTGGCATGGGTTGGATGGCTTGACAGGAGCTGGTAAGTCAGAGGACTGCACCAGGTTTTACTGTCGGTTTTGGCATGGTTTTTACAGCTGGATGCCTTTCCAAATGCCAACCACTTTACAGAGTAGACTGGATGCTTTTCACATGGCACCAGCCCTGGCAAAGTCTGTTTTGGCACAGTTTTGATGGCTTATTACCCTTCCTGACACCTTCTATCCAAAGGACTTTTAACCCCAAATTTACACACTATTATTTGTATCTTTATTTGCTTGAAGCTTCACCATTTCTTAAAAGAATTACTTCAGGTTCTTGTAGTTCCTAAATTCCTATGATGTCAACAATATGTATGGATGTGTGTGTATATATATATATATATATATATATATATATATATATATATATATATATATGCCGCGATGATTAACCGCTAGCTCTAGAAGCTTTTAATTCTCTCTGTTTATTTCCTTGTTCCTTTCTGCTGAAGAGCTTAGGCTCGAAATGTAAAAGACTTTCTCACCTTCCCAAGCATTAAACTAATACACCAGTTTGTTGTTTATATACCTATCTTTGTCTTTTGTTTTTCTGTAAATTTCAACTATATGACTGGCTCCTATGCCGGTGGCATGTAAAAAACACCATTCAAGTGTGGTTGTTGCCAGTGCTGCCGGACTGGCTCCTGTGCAGGTGGTACGTAAAAAGCACCATTTGAATGTGGCCGATACCAGTACTGCCTGACTGATCTTCGTGCCAGTGACACGTAAAAGCACCCACTACACTCTCGAAGTGCTTGGTGTTAGGAAGGGCATTCAGCTATAGAAACTCTGCCAAATCAGATTGGAGCCTGGTGCAGCCATCTGGTTCGCCAGTCCTCAGTCAAATCGTCCAACCCATGATGATGATGATGATGATAACAATACCCTTTTAACTACTTACATTTCACTACCATATAAAATGCCCATATCAACTGCTAACATTTCACCTCCACATCAACTACCAACAATGTCTGTTCACATTTTGTTACACCATTGTGCCATGTTCACTGCCTAGACCTCACTACCACATTAACTTCTCCTTCATCAATTACTCTTATCTCACTTGAATTTTAACTGCCGACTTTTCACTTCATCAACTGCCCACTTTTCACTTCATCAACTGCCCACATTTCATTTCTACATCAGCTGCTCCGAATAAGCCCTCTATTTTAACTAACCACATTTCATCTTCCTTTTTCTTCCTTCTAACTGCACACATTTCACTACTATATTTTTACCGAGTCACATTTCACTCTCAGTTAAACTGCCCACATTTCATTTCTACATCAACTATTCACATTTCACCACTATTGTAACTACCCACATATATTACCCTACACACATTATACTACATTTCCTACCTACCCATTTCCCTACAATATTAATTGCTTACATTTCACTTCCACATTAATTACCATCAATTTCACCACCAATACATTTACTATTCACATTTCATAACATGCTGTGTTATATATCTGACATCGACAAATGTATATATTTGATGTATTCTATTTGTCTTTCAAACAGGATCTCTCAAATATGACACTCCAAGAAAGACTTACCATACATCCATATGAGAAAATTGATCTAATTCCTCCTCAGCTATTCCGGAAGGTAGAGTGTTTTGTGTTGTTGTTTCTCTCTACTATATTCAAATTTTAAACACATTCTTAACAGTTAACTATGTCATTATGTTTCATTGTTTGGCAAAAATAGCTGACTCTGACAGCTCACTCAGAAATAATTGTTATTTTACCTGTCAAATGAGAGTCCTTTCATTAACTAAACTAATCCATGACTGTATTTCAAAATCAAAATTACTGTTTTTAATCCCTTTACATTCTGGATATTAATATTAGCAACAGGATTTTAATTGTAAATTGTATTTCCATCTCTTTCACAGATTTATTTTCATAGGTTGAAATTGATATAATTAGGAGGCAAGGTATCCTGATAGTCTTTGATAATAATGTCTGGCTCATTAGCCTTAATTTCCTTGACAGTGTGAAATGTTGTCTGTGAGATTTACTTAACTCATAACAGCCTACTGAACAAAAACTCAGTCCTGTAATGATTCTATTCCAGAACAGAAATGAACGATAAAGGAAGAGATTTGAGATATGGTTGTTTTTTGGTTTTTTTTTGTCATTGGTTGACAGTATTGCAGAGACTTTAACTTAACCACTTCTGCTGTACCTGAGCTGTTTCCAGGAGTAAGTGCCAAGTCCCAAGTATACATACCACCTCTTTACTCATAGATATGACAAGTCAGGATGCCAGATATTGGTTAAGTATAACCGTACATATCAGATTAGGGACTCTCACTCCAGATTTTCTGTAGGGATTTACTCCCTCAGCATAATGCCTCTCCCAAAGTTTAATTGTATGTAAATATTGATTTCAAATTTTGGCACATGGCTCAGTGGTTAGAGCATCAGACACACAGTCATGAGGTTGAGTTCAATTCCCAGACAGGGCTTTGTGTTGTGTTCTTGAGCAAGACACTTTATTTCACATTGCTCCAGTTCACTCAGCTGTAGGAATGAGTTGCAACATCAGTAAAGAAATAAGAATTCTTACCACACCAAGTAAAATACTTAGCAGCATTTCATCCATCTTGAAATTCTGAGTTCAAATTCCACCGAGGTTGACTTTGCTTTTCATCCTTTCAGAGCCGATAAAATAAGTATCTTTTGAACACTGGGGTGGATGTAATGAAATTACCCACTCCCCCGAAATTGCTGGCCTTGTGCCAAAATTTGAAATCAATATTTACATACAATTAAACCTTGGGAAAGGCATTATGCCGGTAATAAACACACGCACTGGTTCAGTCCTTTATTAATTTATATAGTTTTTTGTTAAATTATTTCATTGCACTCTTGCAATCTCTTCAGTAACTTGTCTCTCCACTTCCATTTTACATATTATTATTTATATCTTTGTGTGCTTCGAGATCCACTTTTCCCAAAAAGAATCATTTTACATTCACCTTAGAAGTTTATAAATCATTACAACATCAATGTTTCAAACCCAGAATCAGTGATGATTCAGTTAAAAAAAGATTTCATATAAACTAATTTACATAAAGATCAGCCCAAGATTGAATCTATTTTTTTAATGAGTTCAAAATTCCAATCAAAATAATCAATTAAGTTAAATTATCAAATCCTCTTGACGTTCCTGTTTAATTACTTACCTACAAAACATGCACACAATTAATGACTGTCATAGTTTTTGGCCTTTGAAATGATAGCAATGAGGTAAATCTAAAGAGTGTTTTATCAAGAATCCATATGAATCAGTAACCTTGACTAAAACACACATATTACTTAATGAACTTCCTCTCTGAGGTCATGCAGATGCTATCGTTTTCTTTTTCTTTTCTTTTTTTACTTTCTATCCTTTATCTCGCAAAAGCCGTCAAGGTATTAAAGTCAGCTTGTCTTAAATGAATTAGAATATCACAAACAATAACAGCAGCAGCAGCCAAACAAACTCTGTTGATATACTATGTGGGTAAGAAGTTTGCTTCCCGACTTCATGATTTTGTGTTCAGACCCACTGCATGACATCTTGGGCAAGTGTCTTCTGCTACAGCCCTGGGCCAACCAAGCTTTGTGACTGAAAATGGTAGATGGAAAGTAAAAGAAGCAATGGCTGTTATTGTTATTGTTGTTGTTGCTTTGTTGTTGCTGTTATTTCACAACAGAGAAATCCATGAAGATCACAATCACCTCCATTTAACCTCTTGAGAAAAGCATGAACTCCAAACAGTCTCTCCATATATAATTTTGTTTTAGTTTTTTTTTTTTGTTTTTTGTTTTTTTAATTTCTTGATTTCGATATTTGATTTCTAAAAAAAAAGTAAATCACTCTAATTCCGAACTATGTAACTGATTTATTTGTTTCCTGTTTGTTTTCAGTATGTTGGATATGCTCGTAAATATGTCCACCCAAAGATTGGAAAAGAAGCTGCTTCTGTTTTACAGGTAATATCTCTGGTTGGCACTTGCTAGGGACCAAGCAGCCATACAAAACAAATGGTTATTGGTTTACTGTTAATATCTGTAAGTGCAGACATGGTTATGTGGCTAAGAAGTTTGCTTCCCAACCACATGGTTTTGGGTTCGGTTACTCTCCATGGCACCTTGGGCAAGTGTCTTCTTCTGTCCTAACCCCAGACCAACCAAAGCCTTGTGAATGAATTTGATAGACGGAAACTACAGTGCAGTAAACTCATTAAAATGTCCGTGCCCTTCACCCAAAGCACTGATATTTTTTGCTGGCAGTGGTCCAGCATGGCCATAGCCTTTGAGCTGAAACATATAAAAGAATGTGTGTAAGCTTGTGTTTCCCCATTTTGAGATCACGTGTTTGTTTTTTAACGTCCGCTTTCCATGCTAGCATGGGTTATGAATATCATTCATTTTCAATATATTATATCTTTCATAGAAAAATATCCCTTTGTATTCCCCCATTTCCATTACTAGAGGAAAAAATTAAAGAAGGCCATTTAAAAGTTATAGGAGTGGCTGTGTGGTAAGTATAGGCGCAGGAGTGGCTGTGTGGTAAGTAGCTTGCTTACGAACCACATGGTTCTGGGTTCAGTTCCACTGCGTGGCACCTTGGGCAAGTGTCTTCCACTATAGCCTCAGGCTGACCAAAGCCTTGTGAGTGGATTTGGTAGACGGAAACTGAAAGAAGCTTGTCGTATATATGTATATATATATATATATATGTATGTGTGTGTATATATGTTTGTGTTTGTCCCCACAACATCGCTTGACAACCGATGCTGGTGTGTTTATGTCCCCGTAACTTAGCGGTTCGGCAAAAAGAGACCGATAGAATAAGTACTAGGCTTACAAAGAATAAGTCCTGGGGTTGATTTGCTCGACTAAAAGCAGTGCTCCAGCATGGCCGCAGTCAAATGACTGAAACAAGTAAAAGAGTAACTGCTCAGTGACACACAAATACATTAAATTTAGAAAATTCTTAGAAAAGGTCTAAAGCCCACAGAGCAGTCCTTGATGGCCTACTTGCAGAACATGACCCATCTGTGACCTAAACAATGAGAATTTGTACCTCTCCAGGATGTCCCAGAGGTAATTATCTCTTTCTGTGAAAGCAGACATCTTTTTTTAAAAACTCACTTTTATCTATGTTTGCCATGTTTAATATGTGTTAAAAGTATATGAATTTTTTTATTTTGTTTATAATTTTATAATTTTATTTTCATTCCTGTTGAAACCCACTTATCTGTCCATGACAGCTTTTTTCTTTTCAATTTGGTTGCAATCATTTTCTCTACTGCCATTCCCAAGATGAAGCAATAATTTAGCTGGAACTCAATGCATTTGGTTAGCACTGCAGGAGATAACTCCTGAAATGGTTCAAAATGTGTTTCACAGCACTAAGGATAGATTTGAAATTTGCAGGGATACAGAACACATGTTGAAAATTTTCAATAAAGTTTTGATATAAGACAATTGCAGCGTGGAAGGTGTTTATAAGCCATTTAAAATAACACACAAAGACCATCAGATACACTTCAACATTTAAATTTGATTTGTCAAAATATTTTTGTCGCTTTGAGATCGTGACCTGTTCACTGACAAAATTGTAATGCAGCACAATTTTGTCAGTGAACAGGTCGCGATCTCAAAGCAACGAAAATATTTTGACAAATCAAATTTAAATGTTGAAGGGAATCTGACGGCTTTTGTGTGTTATTTTAAATGGCTTATAAACACCTTCCACGCTGCAATTGTTTTCGTTCCAGCACACAATCTCAGATCAGGTCACTTGCTATGCAAGTACATCTCCGTAATTTGATATAAGATTTATAAATCTATTTGCTTTGGTATCATAATTCAGTAACAAACACAATTCTGTCAATTTTTAAAAAAAATTTTACTCGATTTCATTGAAATAGATAGTTAATTCTGGGACACCCTGTATATGTAATAGTCTGATACATCAAGATTCAGTACAGTATTCTCTATTAATGTGTCCTACCCACATACTTGAAATGTCTTTTCAAAAGATACCAACATACCGCACTTCTGGATTTCTTACATTTCTGATCAAGTCATTTTAGTTAGTTCTCTCTGTGCCACGAGGCACATAAGGCCACAGCATGATCTCTCCAACCAGCTGTTTTCTGTCACTATTCTGGTCTCATTCCAGCTTTTTCACCCTTCTTGTTTCCTTTCCTTGTCAATGGTCCTTTGCCATCTAGTCCTAGAGTACCCTGCTGCTCTTTTCATCTCAGGTTGCCACTTCAGTGTCACCATACAATTGCTTTCTTGATCTTGTTTGAGAATGTGTCCAATCCAGTTCCAGCGTCTGCATCCTATTTCATCACTTATCCTGTTGATGCCCATTGTTGTCTCATTTTAACGATATGAGCTAAATGATTCCAAATCGTGTTTGTCTCCACTTTAGTCTTGTACTCAACACTAACGTTTGTGTACTACAGTAATGAAATGCTATACATGACATCCAACTTAGTATTTCATGTCAGTAGAGCAGTGGATTGATAAGGCCAAATATCTCAGACAATTTGGCTATAGATTAAATCTGGTTCATAATTGACAAGATATATATATATACTAGCCATAAAACCGAGCTCTTTGAAGAGGACAAAACAAACATTCTGAAACAATCAGTTCAAATGTAGCTTCGATATTCTTCTAACAATGACAGTGTCTTACAACTAAATAACTTTTTTTGTAGAATGATTCTTAAATCAACAGATCATAGATTATCATTTCATCTCAGCTGTTATATTATTGATTATTTTCACTTATATTGCATCTTATTTTAATTCCCATAAGATATATCATGATTCCTTTCATATTACATTATATTACTGACGTCTATTCAATATATCAAATTGTTCACTATTTTCATTTGTATTGCATTGTGTTGTATCCAATAGACTATATCCTACCACTTGTGCCATTGTGATAGATTGTAATATCATAGAGTCCCTTCTCTTATATTTATTAATGTCCCTGGGTTGTATCATAGTATTGATTTCTTTGAAATATTTTGTCTGAGTTGTTTGTGAAGATAAATGAATAATTTATTTTCTAACCAATAAATCTGACTGAAGACTTCACCGAAGAATTTCCTCAATTTTATTCCTCTTTGTCATCATTGTTTCATGTTGACATAGATTACTTAAGTCTGAAAAACAGCTTATCACCAACTGTCATCTACTTCAAAGCTCATCACCATCACTTAATGTCCATCTTCAATGCTGGCATGGGTTGGACATTTTCGACAGGATTCAACACACTGAAGGACTGCATCGAGGTCAAGTGTCTGCTTTGGTATGGTTTCTATGGCCGGATGCCCTTCCTAATGCCAGCCACTTAATGTTATTTTTGTGGCATCGCCATTAGTGAGGTCACCAAGTGACTTACCCACAAGACAAAAAAGCCTCTTCAACTGAGTGGATGTGTGCTAATAGTACTCTCACCCATCACCTGAAATGTTTCTCTGAATCCTTCATCCACACCTAATTTCCTCAATACCAGAACCCCATCAAAATCCTTCTCCAGGTCAACAAATATAAAGTATATTTGTCTGTGAGCTCCCTTGCAGTTATTACATCAAAAATATAATGTTTATTACATCAAAGTGGAGGCGCAATGGCCCAGTGGTTAGGGCAGCAGACTTGCAGTCATAGAATCGCGGTTTCGATTCACAGACCAGGCGTTGTGAGTGTTTATTGAGCAAAAACACCTAAAGCTCCACAAGGCTCCGGCAGGAGATGGTGGCGAACCCTGCTGTACTCTTCCACCACAACTTTCTCTCACTCTTACTTCCTGTTTCTGTTGTGCCTGTAATTCAAAGGGTCAACCTTGTCACACTCTGTGTCACGCTGAATATCCCCGAGAACTACGTTAAGGGTACACGTGTCTGTAGAGTGCTCAGCCACTTGCACGTTAATTTCAAGAGCAGGCTGTTCCGTTGATCGGATCAACTGGAACCCTCGACGTCGTAAGCGACGGAGTGCCAACAATTACATCAAAAATATAATGTATATAATTCCACATTCTGGTACAGACCCAAACTGTTGCATGTTCAGCATAACCACTGTTTAGCATTAGCTTTAGTATGACTCTTTCTACCAACTTGCATAAAACTTTATTGACTCGAAGTTTCTTAACCTGCCTCTCTGCTGTGTCTCTTTTACCTTTGTTGCTTCTGTTGCTGATGATGGTGATGACAACAATACAACAACAAAGATGCAACAACAACTTTAATAATCACAACAGGAATGATGGCAACAGTGACGATGCTATTTCGTTATTATAATCATTGCAAGTCATGTTATATTAATTTACTTCTTTACTCTTTTACTTGTTTCAGTCATTTGACTGCGGCCATGCTGGAGCACCACCTTTAGTCGAGCAAATCGACCCCAGGACTTATTCTTTGGAAGCCTAGTACTTATTCTATCGGTCTCTTTTTGCTGAACAGCTAAGTTACGGGGACATAAACACACCAGCATCAGTTGTCAAGCGATGGTGGGGGGACAAACACAGACACACAAACACACATACATATATATATATATATATATATATATATATATATATATATATACATATATACGACGGGCTTCTTTCAGTTTCCGTCTACCAAATCCACTCACAAGGCTTTGGTCAGCCCAAGGCTATAGTAGAAGACACTTACCCAAGGTGCCACGCAGTGAGACTGAACCCAGAACCATGTGGTTGGTAAGCAAGCTACTTACCACACAGCCACTCCTGCGCCTAATTTACTGACTTTTTATACATATCTTTTTTCAAATTTGTCTTTTAAGAAATTCTATCTAGATTTACGACGTCAGCACCATAGCCGAGATTCCACACCAATAACTACCAGACAGCTAGAATCTCTGATTCGGCTCACTGAAGCTCGTGCCAGGGCCGAACTTCGAGAAGAAGCTACTAAAGAAGATGCAGAAGATGTAATAACCATTATGAAATACAGGTATGTCGTTTATTCTTTCAAAATATCTACTCTTCTTTTGAAATGTTGATGCTAAGAAAAGATATAAGCAAGAATGCATTTTGCACCAAAGACCAATATGAGAGGTTCTCTCGTGATATCTACTGCAGTATAGTTTGTTCTAATTGAACATCCAATGTTTAAGTAGGTATAAATATTCTTTTCTATTCTAGGCACAAGGCCCGAAATTTTGGGGGAGGGGGGCAGTCGATTAGATCGACCCCAGTACACAACTGGTACTTAATTTATCGACCTCGAAAGGATGAAAGGCAAAGTCGACCTCAGCGGAATTTGAACTCGGAACGTGAAGACATGCACGTGCATCCAGGCATACATGTGCGCACACACAGATGCACGAGCACACATGCACACAAAATCACACACACACACACTTCCCAGTGCGCCTCACAGTAGAACTGAACTTAAAACCATGTAGCTGGGAAACCATGCCTGTGTCTATGTATTATTTATTACTAATTTAATTTAAAGTCTTTGAATCCTGTGTTTAACTTTACTTTACGTCCCTCCAGAGTCAATGCAATACCGTACCAGTCATACTTTTAGCTCAATATTACCAACAGTTCCTTCCCCCACATCACCACCACCACCACCACCACCAAATATTCTTGGTTGTGTGCATATGTAAGAAATGAATTACAATTCTAATGAGATTGATTGGCTTGATGTTTTCTTACAAGTAATTCACTTCTGCGCAGTTTCAGAGAAGCACACCTGTTTACTTTGTGTTACCTGTGAATCTGAGCTTTACAAACTATAACATAATGATGTCAAAACAACAAGACATGAGTAAACAAACACACACACACACATACTTCCCAATGTACTATAGGGGCAGGTGTGGCTTTCATAGGTGCAGGAGTGGCTATGTTGTAAGAAGCTTGCTTCCCAACCACATGGTTCCGGGTTTAATCACACTGCGTGGCACCTTGGGCAGGTATCTTCTACTATATCCTTAGGCCAACCAAAGCCTTGTGTGTTAATTTGGTAGACAGAAACTGAAAGCCTGTCGTATATATATATATATATATATGATTTTAATAAATCGAGTAATACGCATATGTTTGTATTACTCCATTTATTAAATTTCTATATTTTCTCAATTACCCAAAATAACAGGGAGTTTCTACCTCATAAACAGGAGTTACACCACAGTCATTTTGTGATCTTTGCTACCCTGGTATCTATTAACCAATTTATTTTGTCGGAGTTAATTATTAACTAAGAGAAAATAAATACATATAATAAAATATATATATATATATATATCCATTTTCTTCTATATAACCTAAACTCCGGTTTACCAACCGAACCACCTGCTACAGTACAACCTTACAAAAGATTGTACCTACCTAGGTAATAGCCAGGAGCGTCTCTGGATTTAATTATCCCTTAGAGGTATTAAACCCCTCTAACTGATACCTACACTATATATATATATATATATGGGAGAATTTACAAAAAAAAACAACAGACGAAGACAGGTGGTGTAAACAACAAATGGATGTATTAGTATAACGCTCGGGAATTGAAAAAGTCTTTAACGTTTTGAGCCTATGCTCTTCAACTGAAAGGAACACAGAAAGAAACAAGGAGAAAAAATATATAAATGTAGTGGTCAGTGATCTATCATGGCGAATATATATATATTATCCCTTAGAGGGGTTTAATACCTCTAAGGGATAATTAAATCCAGAGACGCTCCTGGCTATTGTACCTACCTAGCTTTCCGACGAAGAGCTATGCTCAAAACCTCAAACTCTCTTCTTTCACTAAGTGTCAAGCTAATACATTTCTTGGGCACATCCTCACGTTCGTTTTTTTCTCATTTATTCATTCATCTATTTGAATTGACTATACACACACACACACACACACACACATATATATATATATATATATATATATATATATATATTTGGCAGGAATGTCAACAAAAGAAAGAAAGAGACCTCGATATTATGCAAATAGAAAAACTCAGAGTTTCCAATGCCCAGGCGGGGTTCCGCTCCAACCATCTCTTCAGTTATCTCCGGTGGCTGGATAACTGAAGAGATGGTTGGAGCGGAACCCCGCTCGGGCATCAGAAACTCGGAGTTTTATCATGGCTACTGAATAAGTGTCACATATCTTTACAGATATATATATATATATATATATATATATATATATATATATATATATATATATATATATATACAGAGAGACAGACAGACAGACTGACTAGAATGGCAGAAATGGTAACTCTTCTAAATATTTCTTTTGTTATAGCATGAAAGAAACTTACTCTGATGAATTTGGAATGTTGGATTTCCGACGTTCTCAACATGGATCAGGAATGAGCAGCAGGTCGCAGGTAACAATTTCTTTCTTTCAAATTTTTAAAATAGCTGTCTGTGTATCATATGTAATGCATATACACAGTTGGTACAGAAGACACTGCAATTTTCAACCATCACCATCACCACCACCATCACTGCCATACTCACACCATTCAGATTTCTGATGCCACCACCATCAATACCTTTGACTTCGCCACCTTCCTCTCCACCACCATCACAACTGTCTTTCACATCGCTTACTATCACCGTCATCCCTGACCGCTTCAGCTACGACCACCACCACCATCATCACTATCACCTCCGCCTCTATCACAACTACAGCCCATACTATTACTGTCACCCTCTTATCATCTCAACTGTCAATCTACTACCACCCTCACCTTCCCTATGCCTACTATTACTCTCACCCCAGCAGGAGGAATAGTAGAAATGTCACTGAATAGTGAGAGAAGGGGTGAAAGTGTGACACACTGACACACAGAAATTCGTTTTGACATTTATTATTATAGATATAAGTAACAATTGAAGAACAAGTGTCAAATCATTACAGCTGTTTTTAATGAATTTTTTAATTGATAAATAAGTATATTATACCGTTATAAAAAACTGCAACTGAACTAGTGGCAGAATGGTTGAATATGTATGTTGCCGTGGATTTTAAATTATTTTAAATGTCCTTGATTGTAAAGTTTTTTATAATGATGTAATATACTCATTTATAATGATGTAATGTACTCATTTATCAATTTAAAAAATTCGTTAGAAATGACTAATGAATTAACACCTAACCTTCAGTTGTTAACTTATTTATTTTTAATTCACCTATCTCAGAACATGCCCTTAACATGTTCTGGAGTATATTATGGACTGTTTATTTAATAAAAATGTATGTACCTGAATAGCTCACTAGCAGATTATATACTCAGGTGGGTCAAATTGACTGCATACATTACCTGAATGTCATTCTGCCAATACTTCTGTACCAAGGTTGGTATTCATCTAAAAATTGTTGTGTGTGCATTTTATTCCGATCTAACACGGTGCCTCAACTTTAAATACCTTATTCAACTGAACCTTGTTTATATCATACACATAGGCACAGGAGTGGCTGTGTGGCAAGTAACTTGCTTACCAGCCACATGGTTCCAGGTTCAGTCCCACTGCGTGGCACCTTGGGCAAGTGTCTTCTACTATAGCCTCGGGCTGACCAAAGCCTTGTGAGTGGATTTGGTAGACGGAAACTGAAAGAAGCCCGTCGTATATATATATATATATATATATATATATATATATATATACATATATATATAAGGGTACACGTGTCTGTGGAGTACTCAGCCACTAGCACATTAATTTCACGAGCAGGTTGTTCCGTTGATTGAATCAACTAGAACCCTCATTGTCATAATTGAAGGAGTGCCATAGTGTGTATATATATATATATATATATATATATATATATATATATATATATATATATATATATACACCTCCCTCCCATATACACACACATGTGTGTGTGTGTATATGTTTGTGTGTCTGTGTTTGCTCCCCCCAACATCGCTTGACAACCGATGCTGGTGTGTTTACGTCCCCGTAACTTAGCGGTTCGGCAAAAGAGACCGATAGAATAAGTAGTAGGCTTACAGAGTATAAGTCCTGGGGTCGATTTTCTCGACTAAAGGCGGTGCTCCAACATGGCCACAGTCAAATGACTGAAACAAGTAAAAGAGTAAAAGAGAGAGAGAGAGAGTATATATATATATATATAGAGAGAGAGAGGGAGGGAGGTGTATATATATATATATATATATATATATATATATATATATATATATATATATATATATACACTATGGCACTCCTTCAATTATGACAATGAGGGTTCCAGTTGATTCAATCAACGGAACAGCCTGCTCGTGAAATTAATGTGCTAGTGGCTGAGTACTCCACAGACACGTGTACCCTTAACGTAGTTCTTGGGGAGATTCAGCATGACACAGAGTGTGACAAGGCTGGTCCTTTGAAATACAGGTCCAACAGAAACAGGATGAGTGAGAGAAAGTTGTGGTGAAAGGGTACAGGAGGGTTCACCACCATCCCCTGTCGGAGCCTTGTGGAGCTTTAGGTGTTTCTGCTCAATAAACACTCACAATGCCCGGTCTGGGAATCGAAACCATGATCCTACAACCACGAGTTCGCTGCCCTAGCCACTGGGCCATTGCGCCTCCACACACACACACACACACACACACACACACACACACACACACACGCACACACATATATATCATCATCATCATTTAACCCTTTTGCATTTAAACTAGTCATATCCAGCCTGAACATTCTACTTGTTTTATATTGAAACTGGCCAGATGCAGCCCCTCACACCAGCCCTGCAATGTCATTCTAAAAATAAGCAATCACAGCATTGAAACTTTGAAGCTACAAGATAATGCATGATTAATTCAAAACGATCAATAAATAAACATTACGTCTGACAAATGCTGACGGTTATTGATTACTTTGGCAGGGGGTATTAGTTTGTGTTGTAATGGCCTTCTTTTGTTTTGCTTTTGTCTAAAGTTTAAGAACCCCCCACATTGACACATCAATAATATTATTGCTGGTACTTTGTTTGGTTTACAGCACAAGAAATTTATTACGTTACTTCAACGAAAAGCTGAAAAGACTTACAACTCAATTTTCACAGTTCAGGAAATGAAAGAGCTCGCCAAGGTACAGTTTTCTTTAGCATTTCATAACACGTATTAATGATTCTTCTCCTCTTTGAATACATTCAACACATCTTGATTAATTCCTATTTTATTAAGTTTTAATACTTGTATGTTCCCAAGGTCACATTAAAAGTTGGCTTCGTTGTTCTTGGTACACGTTGGTCTTATGAATCATAGTAAAATAATTTTACTCCAGTGTCATAGAGAGTCCAGAGTGAATCACAATAATTATATTGACTTTGCATGTCACAAGGGGTATTAATATTTTCAAGTCCTTTAAGGCAACGAGCTGGCAGAATTGTTACAATGCCAGGCAAAATGCTTAGCGGTATTTCGTCCGTCTTTACATTCGGAGTTCAAATTCCAGCGAGGTCGACTTTGCCTGTTGTGTTCTTTCAGGGTTGATAGAATCAGTACCAGTTGGTCATTGAGGTTGATGCAATCGACTTAGCCCCTCCCCTGAAATTGCTGGCCTTATGCCAAAATTTGAAACCAATATTTTATAGGTGCTTTAGGGAGGTGGGCTGACAGAATCATTAGCATGTCAGGCAAAATGCTTTGCAGCATTTCATCTGAGTTCAAATTCCACTGAAGTTGGCTTTCCCTGTTATCTTTTTGAGTCGTCATCATCATCATCATTATCATATAACAGCTGCCTTCCATGCTGGCATGGGTGGGACAGTTTGACAAGAGCCGGTTAGGCAGAAACCTGCACCAGACTTCTGTGACTGTTTTGGCAGGATTTTTAAAGCTGGATTATCTCCCTAACACCAACCACTCTGCAGAGTGGACTTAGTGCTTTTTACATGATACAAACACAGGCGAGGTCAGTTTTGGCCCGGTTTTTACAGCTGGCTGCCCTTCTAAATGCCAACCACTTTACAGAGTGGACTGGGTGCTTTTTAAGTGGCACCCGCACTGCCAGGGTCACCAAGTACTTGCAAGGACCAAAAAAAATCTCTTTTAAGAGGGGTGGGGGCATTGGAGGAGGTGCAATAAAATAAGTACCAGTTGATCACTGGGGTCAATGTAATCGACTTACCACCTCCCTCGAAATTGCTGGCCTTGTGCCAAAATTTGAAATCAATATTCAACAAGTCGCTTGACAACCGATGCTGGTGTGTTTACGTCCCAATAACTTAGCAGTTCGGCAAAAAGAGACCGATAGAATAAGTACTAGGCTTACAAAGAATAAGTCCCGGGGTCGATTTGCTTGACTAAAGGCGGTGCTCCAGCATGGCCGCAGTCAAATGACTGAAACAAGTAAAAGAGTAAGTCCTTTACTCAAACATAACACATTTCATGTCAACTCTAAATCAAGACGGATTTAATTCTCTAAGTACAAACTGTTTATTTGGGAAACTAAATTACTTGCAATGTCACTCAGTTTGTATTGGATACAGTCCATTGTGGTATTCGTTGTGGTTCTCTGTGCTTTTGATTTCAAATTATGCCAAGGTCAACGTTGCCTTTAGGCAAGGGAGCTGTATGTGGTCGCTCAAGCTGCTAGAAATAACAGTCAAATTTCTCTCAGTTCATACTTTTATTATAAATGGAAGGATGTAATGGTCATAACTGGTATGCTTGAATCTAGCGGTTGCATCCATTTCCAACTGGGCAAAATTTAAATGTTGTGCACTTTTATATATATATATATATATATAGCTTGCTTACCAACCACATGGTTCCGGGTTCAGTCCCATTACGTGGCACCTTGGGCAAGTGTCTTCTACTATAGCCTCGGGCCGACCAAAGCCTTGTGAGTGGATTCGGTAGACGGAAACTGAAAGAAGCCCGTCGTATATATGTGTGTATATATATATATATATCTATATATATATATATATATATATATATATATATATATATGTATGTGTGTGTGTGTGTATATGTTTGTGTGTCTGTGTTTGACAACCAATGCTGATGTGTTTACGTCCCCATAACTTAGTGGTTCGGCAAAAAGAGACCAATAGAATC
The DNA here is from genome assembly GCF_046866305.1 of Octopus bimaculoides. Classification (NCBI taxonomy): domain Eukaryota; kingdom Metazoa; phylum Mollusca; class Cephalopoda; order Octopoda; family Octopodidae; genus Octopus; species Octopus bimaculoides. The sequence goes on along the minus strand of NC_142938.1, from coordinate 69,845,999 downwards.
AGTACTAGGCTTACAAAGAATAAGTCCTGGGGTCGATTAGCTCGACTAAATGGCGGTGCTCCAGCATGGCTGCAGTCAAATGACTGAAACAAGTAAAAGAGTAATATAACTTTCCAATTTTTTTTCTTCTGCAGGAACTCAATTTCCAGATGATAGACTTTGAAGGCTTCCTGACTTCCCTGAACAATCACGGTTACCTCTTGAAAAAAGGTCCAAAAGTCTATCAGCTCCAAGTTGTGGATTACTGAAGCCTTTGATTACACCCAATATCTTGACTATCTTTATTTCCACGGGTATTGCACTCAAATTCTCTGAAAGGATTTTAACATACATCAACCTTTGGAAATATGCTGTGCGTGAAAAGACCCGGCAAGCCAAGTGAGACCTAAATCCAAGGCCTCTGCCAGGGGTGTAGCCAGCCCACTTATGCGTACTTATCAACAATCCTCTTTTAGAGATCTTTGTTTCCTGCTATTCCAAGAGAGCTGTAATGTATGCAAAACATCTCTTCCCTACTCACAAACTGCCAGATTGTTTTATTGTCACACCTGAACAGAATTGTAATAATAAGGTTATGACATTTACATAAGCATTCGAACCCTGATGTCTTCCTGGTTTGTGATTCAATACTTAATGAGTTAAAACAACTTCAAAACTCAATTTTATTTACAGCTGATGAAGTGAACAGAGATCTTTGTTGAATACTCATATATTTGTTAATAAGTATTACTTGGATTTCAATTTCGCACAAAACAGTTTTTTCATAGTTGATTTGTATTGAAATAATAATATTTCCGGTTTTTTTTTTTTAAAGGTTAAAATCCTCATTCCAGTCATTTTACTCAATAATATAATGTTATTTGAAAATTCCTATTTTGTTAAAATGCTGAAGCTGAAAAATGGGAAATTTATATTTATGTTTCTTTTTTTTCTTTTTCATTTTTTATTGTTAATATTTCAAATTCTAAATCATCCATTTCACAACATAAAACCATTTGTCAAGTTTGTTATGAATAAAATAAACCATGAATTTATTAGTTTTTTTACATGAATATTCATTGTTGTTGTTGACACTCCGTCGCTTACGACGTCAAGGGTTCCAGTCGATCCGATCAACAGAACAGCCTGCTTGTGAAATTAACGTGCAAGTGGCTGAGCACTCCACAGACACGTGTACCCTTAATGTAGTTCTCGGGGATATTCAGCGTGACACAGTGTGACAAGGCTGGCCCTTTGAATTACAGGTAGAACAGAAACAGGAAGTAAGAGTGAGAGAAAGTTGTGGTGAAAGAATACAGCAGGGTTCGCCACCATCTCCTGCCGGAGCCTCGTGGAGCTTTAGGTGTTTTCGCTCAATAAACACTCACAACGCCCGGTCTGGGAATCGAAACCGCGACCCAATGACCGTGAGTCCGCTGCCCTAACCACTGGGCCATTGCGCCTCCACTGTGTGTATTTATATACATATATTTGACATGTGAAACTGTTAATCCAGACGCGCATTTTGTTTCTCTGCTTTCTTCCTTCATTCCTTTTCGTCAAAGAGCATAGGCTCGAAATATCAACGACTTCCATTTTTCATGAGCATCCCAATAGACCTTCTTTGTTGTTCCCTCATCTGTCTCTGTCTTCTCTTGTTTTTTTTACATTTAAACCATGTGTGTGTGTGTGTGACATTGGAGCTGGCATTAGAGTTCAAAGCAGCCTTGCAGCTCACCAGATCCTATTAAAACCATTCAACCCATGCCACCATGGAAAGTGGACATTAAATGATGATTATTTATATATATATATATATATATATATACTAGTATTATAACCTGATTTCATACGGGTCTACTCGGGCCACGTTTTAAAGATGAGGAATTTTGCCCTAGAGTCCATGCCTTACAATTCAGCAAACTCCCCACCACTTTTAACATAAGTGTGCAAATTTTCAGGTCAATCCGACCACATTTACTAACACTTTTGCCTGCACAACTACTTGTGAGACAATGTCTGCCCTTTTCACAAATATATAGTAGATATATATGTGTGTGTGTGTATGTTTATGTCTGTGTTTGTCCCTCTCCTGCCATTGCTTGACAACCGATGCTGGTGTGTTTATATCCCTGTAGCTTAGCAGTTCGGCAAAATAGACTGATAGAATAAATACTAGGCTTACAAAGAATAAGTCCTGGGGTTGATTTCCTAAACTAAGACCCTTTAAGGTAGTGCTCCAGCATGGCACAGTCAAATGACTGAAACAAGTAAAAGAATGAAAGAATAGATAGTTATATAAGGTCTGGAGTTAACATATCAATGAGAGTCAAGACTATTGAAAAGGTTGCAAGATGCAACGGAAATTTTAGGAGAATAAAAATAAGAAGTAAGTGGAAATTTTACCGGTGAGTGTATTAAATTATAAGGCACAAAAAGAAAATGACTCTCCCCAGACACAACAGAATAGATATAACATTCTAGCAAAACAACATTTTTTTTTTGTTTCTTTTTTTGATAGAGTATGAGTATTTTCAAATGGCTACTATTTGTGACATCAGAACACAGAAGTTCTTCAATTTTCTGGTTGATTTTAAAAGGGCAAAAAAATAACATCACATGATATTGGAATTCATCCCCAGTTTGGAGACAGACATTGTGTTTACACTGTGTCAGGGTGAAGACTTTAACAAGACAGTTAACAACATTGTAACAGGGTTTTATCTGTCTTTAGTTGACATAAAACAGGGAGGTCACATAACCTCAATTTAATAATGATAATAGCAACAACAACAACAGCATTCTTAATGATTTGAGCTAAAATTAACGTAAAAGTCCTCCTCTGGGTGGACACAGAAACAGTTTAATTTACACAAATATGTCACTTTTAATTAAGGATTTAAAATAAAACAGAAACAAAAATATTGGTTTGTTTCAAGCCTCAAACAAGTGTTGACCATAAGCCAGTGTGAGTTAGAGACTGTACATTGGGGTGTGTAGTTATATAAGGTCTGGAATTAACATATCAATGGGAGCCAATTGAATTTGCAAAATAAATACTTGTAACTTCTTGTCATATTTTTTTTTTTTAGCTCCAATAGCATAAAAGCATGACAGTAGTAAGAAGTTTGCTTCCCAACCACATGGTTCTGCGTTCAGTCCCACTATGTGGCACTTTGAATGTCTTTTGCTATAGCCCCAGTCTGACCCAAGCCTTGTGAACAAATTTGGGAGATGGAAACAAAATATGTGTGTGTGTATGTATGTATATATATATATATATATATATGTGTGTGTGTGTGTGTGTGTATATAGTGGAGGCACAATGGCCCAGTGGTTAGGGCAGCTGACTCACGGTTGGAGGATCACAGTTTCAATTCCCAGACCAGGCGTTGTGAGTGTTTATTGAGCGAAGTTGAGCGAAAACACCTAAGCTCCACGAGGCTCCGGCAGGGGGTGGTGGTGACTCCTGTTGTACTCTTTCGCTCCAGCTTTCTCTCACTCTTTCTTCCTGTTTTTTTAGTAATGTTGCGATGGACTGGCGTCCCGTCCAGCTGGGGGGAACACATATGCCATAGAAATCAGGAAACCAGGCCCATGAGCCTAGCTAGGCTGGAAAAGGGCGCATAAATATATATATATATATATATATATATAGGAAGAAGCCTCATGGATATGGTATTCTGTCACTGAGAAAGAAATGTGTGAAACAGAATAAGGCTCTGCTTGTGGTTTTCATTGACTTCATAAAAGCATTTGGCAGAGTAAAGCAGTCAAGCTTGTGGAAGATACTCAGAATGTTTGAATTGTTCAAAAACTTCACTTGTAAGATCAAGTTTCTATATACTGGTGTGAGGGCTCAGGTTACACAGTTGAACTCCAGATCTACACAGTCTGATATTACAGGAGTAAGGGAATTTGTTTTCTGATGATTGTCCCCTTGACAATTCAGAAATCCATTGTATAAAGTGAGCTTGCTTTTAAGACTGCAGGGTATGATTTGAATTATATTTGGCTACTATTTCTAGCAGACTAAGAAATCATAGAGGTTCTATAATTGGCAAATTAAAACTCATGATGAATTTTAATGATTGTAACAATTCTCTCATGCAAACAAACATTAAATCATCCTTGATCAAGGTTTTGTCTTCACCTTCATTTGTAATTATTGCACTGCTAACTGTCGTTCATTCACTCACACACCATACCACAGATCTCATAGAAAACAACAGAATTTATAATGAGGAAATAGGAAATAAATGTTGGTGAAATCATTTCAGCTGTCTGTCTGACGTCAATACAAACAATTAACCAATGGAAATATTTCTACATCATCGTACAACCAACTAGACATAGCAACTGCTCAAACTACACTATTGTCTAAAAAAAAAAAAAAGCTGGATAATGCAGTATTCTTTTATTCTTTTATTTCTTTCAGCCATTTGACTGCGGCCATGCTGGAGCACTGCCTTTAGTCGAACAAATTGACCCCAGGACTTATTCTTTGGAAGCTGTGTACTTATTGTATTGGTCTTTTTTGCTGAACTGCCAAGTTATGGGGACATAAACATACCAACATCGGTTATCAAGCAACGGTGGGGAGACAAACACGGACACACAAACATAAACACACACACACACACACACACACATATATATATATTTATATATCACAGGCTTCTTTCAATTTCTATCTACCAAATCCTCTCACAAGGCTTTGGTTGGCCCGAGGCTATAGTAGAAGACACTTGCCCAATGTGCCACACAATGGGACTGATACTGGAACCATGTGGTTGGTAACCAAGCTACTTACCACACAGCCACTCCTCTGTACCTTTTACAAAAATTTCTGAACAGAAAGAGAGAAAAGGAGAGGAAAATGGTTGTGTCTTGAATCTCTGCTGAATCAGGACCCCAGCCAATTTCACCATCATTTCTCAATGTCCATATTAAGGCGCCGAGCTGAGAGAGTTGTTAGAACATCAAACAAAATGTTTGGCTGCATTTCATCCACCTTTATCTACTGAGTTCAAATTCCACCAAGGTTGACTTTGCCCTTCACCCATTCGGGGGTCAATAAAATCAATTTAGCACGGGGTCGATTTAATCATTTTGCCTGCCCCCCTCCCCACCAAACCCACTGGCCCTATGCCAAAATTTGAAGCCATTGTTTAATGTCCATATTCTATGCTGGCTTGGGTTGTATAGTTTGATACGATCTGATGGGCCCAGGAATTACATCATACTCCAGTGTTTGCTTTGGTACGATTTCTACTGCTAGATTCCTTTCCAAATGCCAACCAATTTATAGCGTGTAGTGGATGCTATTTTTCATGCCACCAGCACTAGTAAGGTTGTTAATTTGGGGGCTAAGTAACACTCTGCATCCCCCATGTCCATCCCAGGGACATACCATCTGGGTAGACAAGGTAGCCAGCGTCCATTCAGATTAAAACTATAAAAATTAACTATAATACATAAAAAGCAAATGATTTCCAATTCACTATAAAAATGTTAAATCAACACAAGGAGTTCAGTGTTGGAGTAAATAAACAGCAATTTTGACACCAGACACAATTTCTTGGGTGTTTCATATTCAATCCCAACTGTGTGGTATCTTGGGCAAATATCAATTTCAGTAGCGTTGGGTCAACCCATACTTTGTGAGTGAGATTCAATAAACAGAAACTGTACCGAAGCTTGTCATACAAATTGTAGCTGTAATTCAAAGGTACAACCATGCCATGCTGATTCTGCCTAGGAATTATATTAAGAAGAGATATGTTTGTGCAATGCTTGGTCACTTATGTGTTAATTCAATGAGTGGGTAATTCAGATTAACTGACAGCTGAATCTTCATCACCAAAACTGGCAGAGAATCATCCATCCATATATCATCATCATCATCATCATCATCCTTGTTTAACGTCCGCTTTCCATGCTAGCATGGGTTGGACGATTTGACTGAGGACTGGTGAATCGGATGGCTGCACCAGGCTCCAATCTGATCTGGCAGAGTTTCTACAACTGGATGCTCTTCCTAATGCCAACTGTAGAAATTCTGCCAGATCAGATTGGAGCCTGGTGTAGCCATCCAGTTCACCAAAAGCTGTACAGAAAGGAGACCCAAAAACACTGAAAGGTGGTGCTCCAGCATGGCTGAAGCCAGTAAAAGAATTTATATATATATATATTATTATCTCCACTGGACAGAATGCCAGTTCATTGTTGGAATACTCGTTTTTGCCAGCTGAGTGGATTGGAACATGAAATCAAGTGTTTTGCTCAAGAACACAACACACCACCCAGTCCAGGAATTGAAACCACAATCTTATGATCAGGAGTGCAACACCCTAAACACTAAACAACGCACCTCTAAATCGACCCCACTGCTGTGGCACAATCAATATTGTCTCTCACAAAGCAGAGTTCTAGAGATGTGATATATTTATTGCTGGTTCAGGAAAGTCTACTGTTCCTGTCAATGTATGCATGTATACATGCATTATGTATGTATGTGTGTGTGTGTGTGTGTATGTACATACGTATGTATGTATGTGTGTATGTATGTGTGTGTATGTATGTATGTATGTGTGTGTATGTACATACGTATGAACGTATGTATGTATGTATGAATGGATGAATGAATGTCTGCATGTGTATATATATATATGTATGTATGTATGCATTGATGCATTAGGTATGTATGTATTTATGCATTATGCATGTATGTATGTGTGTGTGTGTCTGTGTACATACGCATGAACGTACGTACGTATATATGTATGGATGAATGAATGTCTGCATGCATGGATGCATGTGTATATGTAAGTACGTACGTACGTATGTATGTATTATGTACGTATGTATTTATGTATTATGTACGTAAGTACGTATGTATTTATGTATTATGTATGTATGTATACATGCATGCATACATGTGTATACATTCGTTCGTATGTATGTATACTTGTAAAAATACAGCTGTATAAATAAACATAAGTATGTACGTCTACAGTATTCATACTCAGCTTTAATTTGTCCACATATATATGCATCCATATACATATTATTAACTTACAAATCAATGCCACCTTCCTACCCGGAGCATTTTGCACGCGCACATCAACAACAACTTTGGATGTCCATTTTCCATGCTGGCATGGGTTGGACGAAATTATTATATCGTTTGTATCAGCACCACGACTACTATGCACCACCATCATTATCATCATTAACCGAAAGCCAGCGAAGAAAGGTGCCCTTGTGATCGTTGTTTACATCAATATCCGTCCCAGTTTTCTTCCCCCCCCCCCCCCAACCTTCTTTCTCCGCCGTCTTCATTACCGCGCTCATGTACCTGTGTTAATCTGATTAAGTCAGATATATACGTTGTTGTTGTTTGAGAAGGAAGAAGAAGAAGAAGAAGAAGAGGAGACGAGTGGTCTGGTTGCAACCGACAAGAACTACTTACTACTAGATACGTGTTTACTCGCCAGCAGCTGATCTTGTAAACAAAACACTAACAGTCAACACAGACGCCCTTTGCTTTCCATTCACACGTTTGTGTCTGACTTACCCTACAATTTGACACAAATATCATAATTGTAACTGCTGTAACTTTTTTCAAACTTATAATTATATATATATACATTACATTAACACAATTTCCCATATTCATGTGTGTGTGTGTGTAGAGAGAGAGAGAGAGAGCTTTTGTAGTGATGTACGGATATATATTGAGAATAATAAGGTAGTCAGAATGTTCAATGATTATATATATATATATATATATATATATATATATATATATATATATAATAAGGTAGTCAGGATGTTCAATGATTATATATATATATATATATATATATATATATATATATATATATAATCCAAGAGAGTTAGGGGTTGAGGATTCAACCCACTAAGGGATAGTATCTATCCAATATACTGCAGGAAGGGTACCCAATTATTGTTACACTAGTGTTATACCAAGTGCAATAAGTGGGTGCAGGTAAAAGGGGGGGGGGTATTTTACCCTAAATTTATATAGCAATGATATACAATTTTAGAGCATTCTTCCGTTATCGGATTTATTAAAAAAGTGGTTAAAAGTAAGTTTGCTTGGCCGTTTTATATAAAATTGAAAGTGGTGATGTTTTAGAAAGAGAGAGAGAGGGGGGAGAGGAACAAATTAGAAAGATGCAGGGGCGAGAGAGGAGAAGAGAGTGGGAGATAGTGAAATATAGAGAAGAGAAAAGAAAGTAGGAGTGTTTTTGGTGATGTATGTATAATACACATCTATATCTGTATATGTTCTTGTCTACTCTAGGTACAAGGCCGGAAATTTGGGGGAGAGGGTTAGTCGATTAGATCGACCTCAGTACGCAACTGGTACTTAATTTATCGATCCTGAAAGTGTGAAAGGCAAAGTCGACCTCGGCGGAATTTGAACTCAGAACATAAAGACAGATGAAATACCTATTTCTTTACTGCCCACAAGGGGTTATACACAGAGGGGACAAACAAGGACAGACAAACAGATTAAGTCGATTATATCGACCCCAGTGCGTAACTGGTACTTATTTAATCGACCCCGAAAGGATGAAAGGCAAAGTCGACCTCGGCGGAATTTGAACTCAGAACATAAAGACAGACGAAACACCGCTAAGTATTTCGCCCGGCGTGCTAACATTTCTTATTTCTTTATTGCCCACAAGGGGCTAAACATAGAGGAGACAAACAAGGACAGACAAAGGGATTAAGTCGATTACATCGACACCAGTGCGTAACTGGTACTTAATTTATCGACCCCGAAGGGATGAAAGGCAAAATCGATCTCTGCAGAATTTGAACTCAGAACGTAACGGCAGACGAAATACCGCTAAGCATTTCGCCTGGCGTGCTAACGTTTCTGCCAGCTCGCCGCCTTATATATATTTATATATTGCATATAATTTCTCTCTCTCTCTCTCTCTCTCTCTCTCAGTATGTACGTGTATGTATATGTGTACACACACACACACACATATATATTACATGATGCCTGAATGAGAGGGTCAATCTACATCTTGTGTTGAATTTTTCTTCAAACCAATTTTTTTTAATTTACGTGAAGAAAATGTTTTTTATATTTTTACATGATATAATTGAATTATTCATCAATAAAGAATGCATCTGAAACAGGTGTAGTGAACCTTTGACCCATTTGTGTTCTTGTATATATATATATATATATATATATATATATATATATATAGAGAGAGAGAGAGAGAGAGAGAGAGAGAGAGAGAGAGAGAGAGAGCAATAAGAAAATGGAGGCGATCAATAGGTGGTATTCATCAACTTATAGATATTATATTATGTCAATTTATTTATTTACTAAAAGGACAATTATAACAATATACATAAATGTATGACATTATGCTTTACATATATAATATATAAAATATAAAATATCAGTAATTATTAAAATATATAACATATGGCAATAGAAATTGGGATAATATCTTACAGCTGTTTCAGCCAAGAGGCAATAATACCTCATTCTACCTTTATCACTCCAGTGGACTGAAGTAATTTGTAGATGAAATTGAAGCACTCGGATGTTTCTCTAGGCTTCGTCAGAGATTTTAGAAAGTACATAAGGTTAAGTTATAAATATAAATACACACATATATACATACTTTTACATATACAAACATATACATAAACACATATACCTACACTTAAATGTACATACATAAATGCATGTATATGCATACAAATGAATCAATGACGAAGCCTAGAGAATCACCCAAGTACCTCAATTTCATCTACTAATTACTTCAGTCCACTGGAGGGATAAAGGTAGAATGAGGTATTATTGCCTCTTGGCTGAAACAGCTGTAAGATATTATCCCAATTTCTATTTCTATATGTTATATTTTAATAATTACTGATATTTTATAATTTATATATTATATATGTAAAGCATAATATGTTATACATGTATGTATATTGTTATAATTGTCCTTTTAGTAAACAAATAAACAAGTAAATTGACACAATATAATGTCTATAAGTTGATGAATACCACCTATTGATCCTCTCCATTTTCTTATTGCTCTGTAAATTAATGGTAAAATAACTTTTTACCCTCACCCATTTATTACACTCGGTAATGTAATTGCCATGCAATGAAAAAACACTTGTGTATTAATAATTGGATATTCTACCAACGGTATATTGGATAGATATTATCCCTTAGTTGGTTGGATTCACAACCCCTAACTTTCTTGGATATATATATATATATATATATATATATATATATATATATATATATATATATATATATATATATATATATATATATATAAAGTTCAGAAACATAATCTATGGAGACTACCAGCCTAGTTTTTGACCTATTGTGTGTGTGTATGTGTGTGTACATTCATATATATATATATATATATATATATATATATATATGTAGGAATGTATACACACACACATAATAGGTCAAAAACTAGGCTGGTAGTCTCCAGAGATTGTTTTTGAACTTTATATATATATGTATATATACAGTTTGGAGTTGTATACTCAACAAGCAGAAATTTGAACACCAAATTGTATATATTTAGCCAACTCTGATGAGATTTGACTTTTAAATGGTTTTAATTATGGTAATTAATTTATAAAGGTCTGGAATCAAAACAGCTGTCAGTGATGTCGTCTAATTCTTAAATTAATAATTATTAATTATCTCTCTATTTTCCTCTCTTCTGACAGACAGACAGACAGACAGACAGATAACAGGCTTCTTTCAGTTTCTGTCTAATAAATCCTCCCAAGGCTTTGGTTGGCCCGAGGCTATAGTAGAAGACACTTGCCTAAGGTGCCACACAGTGGGACTGAATCTGGAACCATGTGGTTGGGAACCAAGCTTCTTACCACATAGCCACATGGCTATGTGATGTATATGAATGTGTACACGTGTGTGTGTGCATATATGTTTGTGTGTGTGTGCATATATATATGTGTGTGTGTGTATTTCTCTCTGCCTCTTAAACTAAAATCAATCGCAGATGGCAGCAGTGGAATTCACCAGTCAAATTTCACACATGTGTAAATATATATAGTCTTATGCTAATGTTACTCATGAATTATTGAAAGTCAACATGTATGGGAAAGACATGAGAAGAGAGCGAACCTTTTGGGGAAGAAGGATTGAGTGTGGTTCTCAACATAAGGCCTGGGAGTGTGACAGCAAGAGAAATGAGGAGGAAAGTCAGGTATGCTTAAGTAGAGGTGGCACTAGCCCAACCAGCTGTGAGGAACAGAGGCCATTATAGTTGTGACAGAAAAGGCAGAGAAAGGAGACAGAATGCAGATGAATGAAAAGATGAGGTGTATTAGTGATTTTATACCAGTTGGTCAGATGGACTAGCATAGCTAGAGTAGGGCAGTAGGGGCAGTCCACACCGGGTGGCACTTTTGGGTCTGCTGTTGGCAATGCTTTTTGTGGGGTCCAGGGGCAGCAAACGGAAAGGTCACTCTAGGCGGCACACTCTCTAGCTCCGCACCTGTTCAGATGGCTCTCATCTGGATACCATCAGGGATGCCTGTGAGTGTAGCAGCAGCACAACACCAATTGTGGGAGTACTCCAATGAGAACTTCACCCGAGTTTTCTAAAAAGTCAATGATTGCTTGGAAGGAGCGAGGAATTAAGCTAAGATTGTATCTAGTAACTGCTCCCAAAGAGAAGAGTTACCTGTTGGGATGCAGTTGTAGCTGAGAAGATGTGCCTTTGGTAATAGCAGAACCCAACACTTGGAACAACTGTAAGGGCTCTAGTTGAGTGGTATGTGTTATGAGAGCATGCATGTTTTCTTAATGTTGACAAAAAGACATGATCGGCCTGGCACTAACAGAGGTTGCTTTCGAAGTCTCACTTCATGGAATCAACATAGTCTTTTGTTGTGTCTCTGTTATATGTGGATGATGCATGGCTGGGGAAGATTAGAGAAGAATGAAAATTATTATCATCTGTATAAGAATGTGTGTTGTTGGACATGACGGTGAAAAGGTCATTGATTTTTAGAGGGAAGAGAGCAGAGGAAGGAGACGACTGGACTCTGGGGAACTCTAGAGTTGATAATGTAAGGAACAGAAAAAGTTCTGTCAACAAACGCTGAAATAGTGCAATTTGACAGCATGCTACCAATCTAAAATTTGAGAGATGAGGAGAGCCAAAGGAGTGGAGGATGGGGGAAGACTGAAAACGAAAATTTTTATACATATTGATGAGATGTAAGTAGTCAGAGAGAATTTAAGAGACAGGTTTTCTCTCACTCCACTTCAAGCTCTTCCACACGCACAATTCTTAATTCTTTGACATTCCCTGTTAATGTACATTGTTCAAAATTCTCACAGACTAAGAATGAAGACAAACTTTTCTCTCGGTCTCTCCCAACAGGAGGACTTCACCTGAAACACAAGAAACTTCTGTCATATAAAACGTAGGGAACTTTTTATCTTTTACTGGTTTCAGTCATTAGACTACGTGTCAAAAGTGAAACAAAAACACTCATGTCATTTGAACCGGAATCTCAAAAACGTTGTCACCTTACATCTCATTCTCATTTAAGTACCACGACAGGCAAATAAAAATTACTTGTATGAAATAAAATGTCTAGCTCAAAGACAAAATGTGCTGTTGAGAATTGAACCCGAGACCTTACAGTTGTGAGTTGAATATCCTAACCATTAAGCCACACATCTTCATACACACAATCATTTAACGTCTGTTGTCCATGCTGGCATAGCTGGAGGATTTGACCCGAGCTAGCAAGCAGAAGAGCTGCCCCAGGTTCCAGTCTGATTTCGCTTAGTTTCTGCAGCTAGATGCCCTTCTTAATGCCAACCACTTTACAGTGTATGCTGGGTGCTTTTAACATGGCATACACACATTTGTACCAGTAATTCAAAAGGTACAGATGGTTACACTGATCCTGCCTGAGAAGACCATTAAATGTTACATTTGTTAGTGGATAATGCTGTACATTTAAATAAGTACAATCATAACAGGTGAGCTTCTATACCGTTTCTATCTACCCAAGCTACCTTCACACGATATTGGTCCACTCAGTGCTCTAGAAAATGACATTATCCCGAGATTCCATGCTGTAGGAATGAATCAAGGTCGATGAGGTTGCAAAACAAAGTCTTTATTCAACCACACACACAAATATGAAGATTCCTGTTCTTCAATCAAACTGAACTATCTAATCATTGAACTAGGTTCCGCCGCCGCAGCGTGTGTACCCTTAACAAAGTCGAAGGGGCATGTTCCTTTCAGTTGGAGGTAAAATCCATCCAAAGAACCGCTACATAAGTTCCTGGAAAACAATACTTGCTCAAACTACCATGCAGAGGAAGCGAACCCAGAAGCCTCAATGACAAAACGAAATTATTTGCCATTCCTACTTTAAGATGCAAAAAGTTTATGTATAATATATACGTGGCGTATTCCTTGTGGAAGCCTAGTAATTTTTTTTTCTTTTTACGTTACGCGTAGTAAAATATTTTTCTCATTTTTTTTTCTACTCCTAATTCTGTGTCAACTGGAGTTAATCATAGTCACATGTAGAGTTATAGTTTCTATTTTATGACATCGAATTGTGCGTGTTTTTTGTCGTATGTGATATATTTGTGTTAGTTATAAAAAGAAAAAAAAACTTTTAAAAACACACAAAATATAATTCAACAGTCAAACTATAAACACTGACTACGGGTAAAGTTTTTAAAAAATATTTTAACGTTCCTAATTTATCGATTTAAGAAAAAAAAATTAACGTGAACTTGTTAATTTTTTTTTTTTCTATTAAACTTAACGCAAGAAAGAACGTACGACAATAAAATTTTATATACACATCGTACATGCATGCATAGATAGAGTACGTGCAACAGTATATCAACGTAATATATTTATGTGCCGATATACTGTAATACCCATTATTCGGTTTCATTTTAATTAAAGCCGCATTATTCATACAATAATCCCTTCCTCTCTCTCTACAGACACACACACACACAAAAGAACTTGCGACAATATGTATTTTGGTAAATTTATACACACTTATCAGTCCAAAGACGTGTGGTAATCAAAATGCACACATACCTAAAACGTGTATACACTATTCACAAACATTCATACATTAGAGCTAAATGTTATCAAAATTCTACAAGAAATAAAATGTATGCCCAGTGGAGAGAAAGAGAGCGGGAGATCTTTAGGTAAAGCAGAAGAATTCATTCTGGACATAAGACGAAGGTGACTGTTGGAATGCACTTCTGCTACACTTGTTCTATTTCGCAATAATGGTTAAACCATAACAGTGGAAACCTCAAATTCGTGTTTTCGATACTTAGCAGAAATAAACACCATCGAAGACTGGTAGTTAAATATTGCACTGGAGGAAATCGATTTACAGCAGTTTTATAAAGGAATATAAAAAACAAGCTAGGGCAGAAATCAAAACATGAACACCTCAATATACATATGTAGTATGTACGTTTGTAGTGTGTGTGTATGTGTGTGTGTGTTTTTATAAATACTGGGATCGATATGACCAAATTAAACCCGTCAAGGCAATGACCTAGCATGGACGCAGTTTAAAGACTGAAGCCAGTAAAAAGAATTAATATTAAGCAAATTATGAAACAATATCTGTGTAGAATTAAACAGTTTGACTTATATAACAGTCAACCATACACACACACACATCGAGTAGTATACAACTGGTTATGGAATTTTATAAACCAGGAATATGTGTGTGTATGTGTGCGTTTCCGTGTAAACATTACCACTGCAATAGCTCTGAATTATTCTTGGAATAGAAGTGACTGCAACAGATAGCAAAAAATACATACAATTACACAAAACGCACACACACAAAGGAGTGGGCTTGGGGAATAAACATTTACGCAAGATTCATAAATAATTGAAGAGAACAAATCAAAATAAAAGAACCATGACACAACGATAAAAAAAATAATGTTTATGATAGAATCAAGACAATTCTAAACGGTTATCATTTAAAATTTAAGTCTAGAATTTAAGATAAAAGTGTAAAAGGTCAATATATGTTTATCTCTACCCGAAAAAATACTTGGGATGGAGACAGTGAATTAAAAAAAGAAAAAAAATCGTTCTTTAAAGACAGTTCAGAGATATAATTAACAGCAGGTGTCTAGTGATTTAATAATGGACAGCAGGTGTAAAAGTAGAAGAATGAGGGGGGTAGATATGTAAAGAGAAGGAATATAGGTGTAGTAATGTGTCTTGGAATAAACACAAACAAACTTGGCAGTTTTGCAGTTTATTGTTGTGGCAGTAGGTTTGAAGTATAAAATATATACATATATATAAAAAGAGTTTTCCCCAAACCAAAACAATCTTACTGTTTTTTTTTTTTTTTGGTTTGTTGTTTTTCTTTGACACTTGCTTAAAAAAAATCATTAATATTAATTAATATTATCAATATCTTTCTTATTATAGTTCCAGAACATGAAGAGATCAACAATGGATAAAATCAATTCTAGAAAATATAATTTTTAATGATAAAAATAGTCTTAAAACTGGATTATTTTAAGACGCATTTAAAAAAAAACATAAATACATTATATACACGTTCATATATACACATTGCGATATATTTATCACATACACAGACACACATTCCAGGCTGAATGAGGTAAACAACAAACTGAACGGGTTGTTTGTGTAAAGGTTACTAGCTTGGTCGGGTGTTTATAAAACTGAATATTTACTTTGGATAAAGTTGACTTAGTGTATCTTTTAATCCTTTGTGTGGGTAAATAAACCTTCTGTTGAAAACAAATTTATAAGCATCATTGTAAGACATGTCAGGGTTAGTTTTGAACACATAAGAAACGACGGTGGATCCTGCACGACCGATGCCAGCCCGACAGTTAACCAATGTTTTATATGACTTATGTGAGGCCAACCATTCCACCGCCTCCTTAATTTTCCAGTCTTCTATCGGGTTGTGGGCACCGTCTGCCATAGGAACCTTCTTGTACAGCAGTTTACTATCTGGTTCTAATATAAGATCTAGATTATCTGCCACATTTAAGACAGCATCGAAGCCAAGATCTTCAGCTTTAGTCGCAGCTATAAAATTACCAAGGTGAACATTATCCACAATGTGGTCAAAATCGGGTCCCTGAGTCCATTTGTCCATGGTAGGAGGAGAAATATTGATTACTCCATCCGATTGATATGCATTCCTCCATTTCCATTCTGAGGTCGCTGTGTTGTAACGAGCTCTAAATGTGAATTGGTAAATTCCGAAGCCAGTTAAAAGA
Organism: Octopus bimaculoides; assembly: GCF_046866305.1. Taxonomy (NCBI): domain Eukaryota; kingdom Metazoa; phylum Mollusca; class Cephalopoda; order Octopoda; family Octopodidae; genus Octopus; species Octopus bimaculoides. The sequence goes on along the minus strand of NC_142938.1, from coordinate 69,829,645 downwards.
ACGGATTTGCCATATATCAGTTGATGGTACGATTTACCATTACGGCCACTTTCGCTTGTTTGTTCGGTATCACGTTGAATAAATGGCAAATCTATTCCATGCCAACAACCTTCACTGTTTTCAGCTTGGTAGATGTTTGTCCATGCCTGTACTCGGACAGAGTCGGGTGACGCGTCCGATTCCAAACGTACACACACTTTAAAAGTCATTGCTTCTAACATGTACATATGATTCCAAGAAGGAATGGACGGCGTAGTCCATACGATGAGTTCTTCGTCTTTCATGTTCGACAGAAAAGTAGAAAACTGGGGGATATTCAAATAAGCAATAGTAGTACTGTAATTGCCAGAGTGGTCACAGGATATGCCTTTCAGGTTACAATTACTTCGAAAATAACCACTGACTAGAGAAATGGCACTAAAAGGAATTTACATAGAAAAGAGCCTTACCAGGAAGAAAACTGTAGTTTTCTCCTGTCTCGCTCTCACTTTCTCTCTCTCTCTGTCCTTCTCTCTGTATTTCTTAGTTAATATTCAACTGGAATAAATCTAAAATTGCTCGACCAATAATTCTGTTTTGTTTTCCGCTTAAAGTACAGCGTTGTTTACCGCATAATTTTCTACTAAAACTGTCTAGTTTAAGCCTACTTTTATATAACATGTCAACAATACATCTCTTTCTGTGCCCTTCCTCTCTCTACCACCCTCACTTTCTTTCTCTCTCTCTCTCTCTCTCTCTCACTTTCTCCCTTTATTCTTCCTTTTATCCCTCGCTCATTTTCTTATCCTCCTCCTCCTCCTCCTTCTCCTGTCTTTTTCCTTTATCAAAACATTTGTTTACGTCAATTCAGTCCCATTGCTGCTACTGCTATTGTCATTCATATTACTACAACTCTTGTTATTTAACTCAGATCAGCTGTAATCGAACAAACCTACGTTCCAACCGTGACCACGACGATTTAATTTCAAGAATAATGTGTCTAGAACTCATGATCTGACTCGCTGATATTTTTTTTCTTCTTTTTCTTTTCTTTTAAGACAGTGTGTGATTTGAGGAATATATTAAAAGATCGAAGGAGACCTCTGATCAGAGGCGAACCAGATCAGAGCATCCAGTATTCGTAAGAGTATCTAGAAATAAATAAACTGTGCCCTTCTCTTTTTCAAGACAGTGGGGAGTGATTTCTTGTGGATCACACAGGAGTTACCTTGGTGTGGAAACGACAGTCAATAAAAAAAAATCATCCGAAACAAAGACAAAATAAACTTAAATGCTGTAGTAACATAAAACGTAGAGTAAAATGGAATTTAAAGCCAAAACAATAAGTTTAGTAGATTTTTATCAGTTGAAAACATCTATGGAGAAAGATAAAAACGTTTATTTATTTTATTATTATCATTATTATTTTTTTATTTTTTCATGAAAGTGTCTCTTTATCTATATGTTTGTCTATGTGTATACGAGTATATCTGATTATTATCTATTTGTCTATCCGCATGCTTATTTACCCGTCTGATTTAAACATCTATTCCTCTCTCTCTCTCTCTCTCTCTCTCTTTCTCTTCTTTTATTTGTTTCAGTCTTTAGACTGGGACATTGCCTTCAAAAGTTTTTAATCGAACGAATCGAACCCCAATACATTTTTTTCTTTTTTTGAAGCTTGGTACTTTACTCAATTGTCCTCTTTTGCCGAACCGCTAGATACGGGGACGAAACCAGACCAACACCAGTTATCAAGCGGTTGGGGTGGAGTTGGAGCAAACAGACTCACACACACACATAAATATGCATACGTACGTACATACATACATCTTTTATCCAATCATTAGACTGCGGTTGTGCTGGGGCACCGCATGGAAGAATATTTAGTCGAATGTATCGATCCCGGTACTTCTTTTTTTTTTCTTTTCTATCGGTATCTTTTGCCAAACTGTTAAGTAACGGGGACGTTAACTCATCAACACCGGTTGTCAGGCGGTGGTAAGGACACACACACACACACACACACACATACATATATTATCCGAAATGTACAGTATTATGTATCCATCACGGCTGGTGTTACCAATCGGTTTCGCGCAAGGAGTACAACGGAGTGTTAGGTAACAATCCGATCATATAAATCTACGCTCATCAGTGGTAGCCGACATGGAATGTGTGTGTGTGTGTGTGTGTGTTTGTTTGTGCGTGTGTGTGTGTGTGTGTATGTATGTATGTATGTATGTATATGGCGGGCTTCTTCTCAGTTTCCGTCTATCAAATACTCATGCAATACCTATCGCTCTCACGATATTGGTCTCTTAGACGACTCACGTATATATACACACACACATATATATATATATATATATATATATATATATATATATATATATATATATACAAAATTTTAAATTTAAAAGAGAGTTTTAAATTAAATATATAACCAAGGAGAACGATCCTTAAGGAGTCTACTTTAGACTTTTTGCGGAGAAATCTCTTGCTATATTGGTAACGATTACATGTTTTTCTCATCATCAATACATTGTGGAGATATCATCATATGAACATATATATATATATATATATATATATATATATATATATATATATATCTATATATCTTAAAAAATAGAGCTCAAAATCGATGCATTGAAGATACTTTATTGCAGCAACAATTATAATAGCAGAAACAACAACAATAAGCCAAACCTATGCACATTTCAATAGAGTATCCAGGATAAATAAACCACATCATAAAATGTCTCATAAAATATTATAACATATTATAACACATTACAAATTACAAATTATAGATTGCCGGATACTCCATCTCTTCAGGGTCGCATTATTATTGCCATCACCAAACACTACCATTACTGAAGGAAAATAACGATGGAGGGTTGCGTACCTTCGATTATTCTTTCACCCGCTTGGATGTATGTGTTTTGCTAGTAATGGTAGTGTTTGGTGATGGCAATAATAATGCGACCCTGAAGAGATGGAGTATCCGGCAATTGATAATTTGTAATTTGTAATGTGTTATAATATGTTATAATATTTTATGAGACATTTTATGATGTGGTTTATTTATCCTGGATACTCTATTGAAATGTGCATAGGTTTGGCTTATTGTTGTTGTTTCTGCTATTATAATTGTTGCTGCAATAAAGTATCTTCAATGCATCGATTTTGAGCTCTATTTTTTAAGATATATATATATATATATATATATATATATATATATATATTTATTTATTTATTTTTATATATATATATATATATATATATATATATATATATATATATATATATATATACAGGATGGGTAAATTGCCGCCATTTTATATTTTTAATTTCGCGCATGCGCAATGTTTTTGATTTTTGTCGACTATACTCTATGATAGAGTCAGTTGGGCACCGTCTGTGACAAAAACACCACCATGACGCAATTCATTCTGCTAGAAATTTGGAAGCGACATGTTGTACTGCTTGATATTCGCACCGGAAGCTTCAATACGGACATTTAAGAGTGTTTAGGTGTCAATTTGAGGACAGTGCAATCTGAGGAGATGTACTGAGAATGATAAAAATCAAACATTCCAGCAACATCCTGGTGTTTGGAGTGATCACTAGTGATGGCGACGTTATGCCTCCATACATCTTCCCACACGGCCTCAGACTCAACAGGGAGGCCTACATCAAGTGCCTGGAGGAGGTAGTGCTGCCCTGGATTAAGAGGGTGACTGTTGGAAGACCCTGTGTCTGGCAACAGGACTCTGCACCATGCCACACAAGCAGGAGAACCCAGTCATGGCTGTCAGACAATTTCTGCGACCACATCACTCCTAACGTCTGGCCATCTAACTCCCCACATTGCAAACCTCATGATTATTAGGTGTGAGGCACTGTTGAGCGAGAGACCAACAAAACTCCCTGTGACACCAAAAATGAACTGAAGGCAGCATTCACCAACTTAAACAAAGAGACCGTCCAGAAGATTTGCAGGAGATTCCGAAGTCATCTGGAGGCCGTAATTGAAACCAATGGCGATTTTATTGAATAAATTTACTCTTTAGTATTTCAATATATTTTTATGTAATTTTGGTAAATATATCTGTTAAAAATGAGACGTCAGTGTTATTTTCATTTTTGCGTAATTTAGACGACAATTTATTCACCTTGTGTGTGTGTGTGTGTGTGTATCAGTTGAATAAAGTTAAAACGTAGTTTAGTTTTCACGTTTTTTTT
>NC_142938.1:69797915-69820415 GCF_046866305.1 Octopus bimaculoides | reverse complement strand
CTTTTTTTTTCCCCCTTTACATTTGACACCAAAAATTTTCAGTACATCAGCAAACAATTGTATGTCAGTCACTGAGTTTAAAGCTAAATCTCAAGTAGTTATAAAGATTGTTATTCACCGTAACCTTGTGATGAGAGTTTACAACAGTATGTAAACTCTTCCTCTCTTCGACTTCGTATCAACATTCGTTTATGACGTCACCAATCTACATTGCACGTAAACATTTACTAAATGACATTGAAAAATTCACGAGAAGGCAAAATTTAAATGTTCTTTCTTCTTTTCAAATAAAATAAAAATTAATTCTGCATCAGTGATTCTCATCCGAGATCTATATAAGATTTACATTATTTACATTTCACGGATATTTGTCCTCATCTTGTTTGTTAACACAACGTTTCGGCTGATATACCCTCCAGCCTTGGTGAAGGCCTTGATGAAGGCTGGAGGGTATATCAGCCGAAACGTTGTGTTAACAACAAACAAGATGAGGACAAATATCCGTCAAATGTAAATAATGTACATAATTCCTCTTCTCTTAAATATAGAACTGTATATAAGATTCCGTTTACATATTTGTTTTGCAAGATTTTTTATGTGAAATCGTGTGTTGAAACAGATGTTGTTGTACTTGGGGATGGTCATATTGCCAGTTTAGCCAATAAAAACACAAATATACAGTACGTGTGTTTTTATTGGCTAAACTGGCAATATGACCATCCCCAAGTACAACAACATGTATATAAGATTTTGTTGTTAAACTTTATCTTTAATAAATTGGTTATACTTCTACAATACAAAATATTTTAACAATTTTTTCTAGATACTTCGTCGAATGGCTAGGAGGGTCCATCTCAGTAAAACAGGAATCAAAAGGTTGCCAGAAAATGTTGGCTTGGATTTAATATCTAATATTGATATTTCTATAAAACCCGTTATATTTGTTGTTTAACTCTCAAGTCAGCCGAGATGAAGCAGATCTACGACCAAAAGCGTTCCAATGGCGACCAGGGGCGGGCTGAGGGGCAGCGCCTTTCTAAATGTTATTACGATCTTTTCTCCTGGAATTGTATTCCCTTCTGACCTCGTGTCCTCCCTTCGAAAAATTCCTGGGGCCGTGCCTGGGTCCATAGGTAAAAAAAGAAAATTATCTACGTGGTACATAATACCACTATGCCCGCCAGGCGATCTTATGGTACGAGTCCAAAATATCGGCCTTTTCCGTAAAAAGTGTCTTCGGCGATCTTTACCAAAGATCGGCCTTTTCCATTACACCTGCACGATCTTCACTACGGTGTTAGGGTTAGGGTTAGAGTTACGGTTAGGGACGGAATTCCCGAACCGAAACCCTAAAACCGAAACCCTAACCCTAAGCCTAACCGTAAACCCTTGAAAAGAAATCGCTCTCTCTGTATCTCCTTCGCTTTTATGACGTTGTTTCCCTGTTTCTCTCCAACACTTATTGCGGAAAAGGCCGATCTTTGGTAAAGATCGCCGAAGACTCTTTTTACGGAAAAGGCCGATATTTTGGACTCGTACCGTAAGATCGCCGCCCGCTACAGAAATCCCTTCCTGGAATCTTTGAAAAAGCCGTAAAGTGTTGACTCTTTCGACTAGACGAGACTCTCCTAAGTGACTCATAATAATTGGATCCGGTTTGTAATTGCCGACCTCTCTTGAAAAGTCAACACATTTTACTGAATTTAATCTATTACTCATTGTTTTGTATCTTACTCCTTCGACCGACCATTATCAAAACATTGTCCTGTTGTCATAAAATAAACACAGCATACGGGCAAACAAAGAAGCCTGCACATGGTCTATCGGCTTGCTAAATTTAGCAGCTAAATGTCCCTCAAATCACACTCTACGGTTCTCTGGTTATACGGGCTGTTCCTGGAAAGGAGCCGGTGGATAGCGATCGGACCCGGTTAGCATTGTAACCAGCCGTGGCGTGCTCCTTGGGGTTTAGCTGGTTTGGTTGGAGGGACTTCAGGTGGTAGGCCGGCGATTCCTCTGCCTTCCTTGGCGGGGTTTGTTTCTGCGCCTCTCTATAGGTTATTCCTCAATCAGATCTCCGTTCCTCGTTAGCAAATGCCGCGCAAATATGAATATGGACACTGATAGAAAACATACGGCAGTCGGGCGCCGATAAACCGGTGGCCTGTGGGTTAGGGACAGGGCCTGCAGATCTGATCCGGCATGTGGCCCACCCATGTCGGGCCGACTGGCGACTTTCCTCCGTGGTAGATAACGGTTCATATCCACCACATGGTACGGCTAGTGATCCTACTAGGATAGTGACGAACAGCGTCTATGGTCTCAAGATGCGCTCGACGCTGATCTATACACGGTGTAGACCAGATCGGTTCGTGTTAGAATATCCCACGCACTCTCTGGTTGTAAAAGGCTCTCAGCTTCCTGCTGGACTTGCGGAGGGCCCCCTCGATGACGATATCCTGATTAGTTAAGAGATCCGAAAGAGGGTGATACTGGCGTCAGGCACCACTCCAGCAACTGATGAGTATGCCATTACGATTTCCTGCGCATCTAGTACTTTACCCTGTTAGCTATGTCCTCATTTCTTCTCTTCCTCCCGACGATGGGGGGAACGTATGGAACGTGCACATGGCGTTAAGTCGGTGTACAAGTGCCAAAAGTGTGATAGGGAGAGCGGCCATCTCCGTTCTATGAGATGCCACGCTGGTAAGTGTATTGGCGCGTCGGTCTCTGACGCACCCAGCTCTGTTCAGCTTCCCTTCCAGTGTGACCACTGCAACCGTTCTTTTTTGACGGCTGTTGGGAGGTCGCAGCACGTACGCCATCGGCATCCTGTTGCTGCTAATGTGCACAGGATTGCACGGTATAAGGAAGAACTGGCGGTAAAGCGTGCAAGGGGAGCGGCTTCTGCGGCGGCCTCTGGCCGTGTCGGCAGAGGTCGCTGATCCAAGAGGAAGTAGCGATCGTCGTTGAGAAGAAAGCTGAGCTATTAGCGGCTGGTTGCGAGAGCATCAACGTGGCCACTGCACAGGACCTGCTTAATAAAACATCTAAGCAGGTGGGTACCAAGAGGGTTGGTCTGGCTAAGAAATCTTAGGTGAGAATTCAACAGTCAGGTCAGTCCGATGCCCTATCACAGCGTGAGGGCGAGTCCTCTTTTGATAACAACTGGAGAGGCTCGTTCTTCGAGGCGGCACTTCCCGGTTACTCCAGGTGAGCGTTCGTCTTCTCCGAGTCCCTGTTGGAGCTCGTGGAGGATGCGTCCACGGGAGTCTGGAAGTCGTTTGTTGAGAAGGTTGAGGACTGGGTGGAGTACTGTAAGATGCGTAGGTAGGAGAACGCCGAGAGGAGTGGGAGGATTGACCGTACGAACCGGTCCAATTACAAGTACCGACGCATAAATAAGAAACAACTGTATGCGAAATACCAACGTTTATTTAGGAAGGATAGGAAGAAGCCCCTTGCAGTGGTACTGGGTGAGGATTCAGAGCACGGGTGTCCTATTCCCATGCCCGCTATAGAGCTATTCTATAGGAGAAGGCTCTCTGTCTTTAGCCCTGAGGTGTACCTTTCGGAGTACCCGGCCCCCTCCACAGTTGATAATGGTCCTATTTTGAGACCTTTCTACTATAGACACAAGGTCTGAAATTATTCGACTTCGGTGTTTTACTGGTACTTAATTTATCGACCCCGAAGGGATGAAAAGCAAAGTCGATCCCAGCGCAATTTGAACTCAGATCGTAGCGTCGGGCGAAATACCGCTAAGCATTTCGTCCAGCGTGCTAACGACTCTGCCAGTTCGCCGCCTTAAGATAATGAAATCAGATGATTTCAAACCTCGGCACAGGACTAGCAAGTTCGGGGGGAGGGGTAAGTCGATAACATCGCCCCCTGTTGATGAACTGGTACTTGTAAAAAGGGGAACTGGTACTTGTAAAAAGGGGAACTTGACACGACGATCAGTCGGACGCTGACACTCGTTGATGCTGCATCGAAGAGGCCAGGGAATAGAAGAAAGAAGACATGCACCCAACACCAGAGCTGAAGACACCTCCGAAAGGAGGGGCCCCGCCACGTCAAAACGGTAGAGGAGTAGGGGCCGAAACCGGACGTGGTTCCTCCTGATGATGTCTTCAGCTAACTGGATCCTATAAAGGAGCTGTTGTGGTAGCAGATCACGAAACATGGTTGAAATTCCTAATCGACTCCCGAAAGAGATGAAAGGCAGTCAATCTCAGCAGAATTTGAACTCAGAACGTAAAGACGAAAGAAGTGCCGCTAAACATTTTGGCCGGTGTGCTAACGTTTCCGCCAGTTCGCCACTTTTAGATAATAAAATATGATATCAACATTAAGTAGTCAAGAATGAATGCGGAATGTGTTAACGCCAATGAATTCGTTTACTTCTTTCTCTTTTCCGGTTTTTTGTTTTTGTTTTTTTTGTTTTTTTTTTGTTTTTCCTGGAAAAACAATTTCGTTGTTTAAATCAAGACAAAGATAAGGATCATAGTAAAGAAATAGGATGGGATCTATTTTAAAACGGGGGCCACATCTTTCATTAATGTTTTACGTAGTGTTTTTGGTACGGAAAGACTTTCAAACTTCGTATACTTATCTATTTTGTGTTATAGAACAGAAAAATATTTTTGTATTCGAATTTATTTCATGTAAAAAATTGTCTTATTTCGATAATTTCAACCAATCACTGACAAGTATTCAGTTGTTTATATTTACTCCTTTGGCTGATTAAGCGATGTAAAGCGTATTTAATCTCCATACCTTCGTTTTATTTGCTTTTTTCATTTTAAATTTGCTTTAACCCTAGGGTTAGGGTTAGGGTTAATTGTTTCAGAATCGCTTGTTTATGTAGTCGGCACTTAATGTATATCGGCTGAATGGACATCAGTGATTGGTTGAAATTACAGAAATACGACAACTTTCACATGGAATAACTTATGGATTTCTTTTTTTTTTAAGAAGACTAAGAGAAAAAGATGTTTTATATGACACATTCTACCAGTGTTCCAAGTTTCAAAGTGTTTCGTTAATGAAAAATGTGGCCCCCGTTTTAAAAAAGATCCATAGGATGTATTAGCTTTTTATTATTTCCTGGTAAATGTTCTGTTTTAGCACTCAACTGATCTTCTCCCCCAATTTTTAGAAGTTAAGAGATATCATCCATGCGAATTTAGGTAAAAATGGCACAATAAGCTTACTGAAATATACACTATTGGCTCGTAGTCCGTATTTTACCAGTTCCATTCTTTGTACATATATCTTCCTTATGCATTCGAAGACTGAGTTGCCGATTTTGACGTATGGAGTATCAAAAGATTCAATAATCTTACGACTACCAAATAAACTTTATTTTCATTTACATATTTGCATTACAAAAGTTTTACATTATAATCTTTTTTATAAGTTAACTATCGTAAACATTTTATACAACGACGATGACGTCACATTTTCTATATGAGTGTGTACCTTAAAAGACATCCATTTCTCTATATGTTATGACGAAATACAGTCACTCACTCACACACACACACACACACACACACTCTCTCTCTCTCTCTCTCATGCACACACACAAGTCCACTTCGTTTTTATGTACGTGTGTATGAAAGATAATGTGTGTGTGTGTGAGAGAGCGAGAGCGAATGAGTGAGTGCCACTTACACATATACAAAAAGATACATGACACCACACACGTTCATTCTCTCTCTCGCTCTCGCTTTCTCGCACACACATACATACACACAGAGGTCCATTTCATATACACGTACATACATATTTCACTTTCTCCTCTCTTTCACTTTCTGCTCTCACTTCAAAACAAATGTTGCCATTTCACTTTCTCCTCTCTTTCAATTTCTACTCTCTTCAAAGCATAAAAAAGTCATGTCCGGTCCGGGAATCGAATCCGCAATCGTGAGTGCAACACCCTAACCTTCACTAAGCAAGGGATATTGAAGTGGAATCAACATTAACCGAGCTTTCAAATTCCTCGTGAATTCGATTGTCAAAAGAGCTACAAAGATAGCAAAAATCAAAACGAGTGATAGCCACCATCCCCACCCCCACCTCTCGGAATGGATACTAAATTGAGGATAGATAAATAATTCGTAAGTACCCGGGTTGGCTTAATTACGTCGATATTTTTTGTTTATTTTGTTTTGGGGGATTTTTCTTTTCTTTCCTTTTCTCTTTTTGTCCTGTAATTGTTTGATGTCGTCTTTAAAAAAAAGTTGAGTTCGAAAGCAAGGTCAGAAATTACACCCCCACCCCCAAGAGAAACCGATACCGACGGTAGAGAGGCCATGATGGAGGGAAAGAACTCAATAAAAGGATCCATCGTAACCTGACGTAGCTACGATCAATGGTTGAACATCCAACGCTCACATTCAGAACCATTTATGATTAAGTTCCTCAATTTTCAATTCTACTGTAGCAAGAACTCTATCAGTGGAGGCGCAATGGCCCAGTGGTTAGGGCAGCGGACTCGCGGTCGGAGGATCGCGGTTTCGATTCCCAGAGCGGGCGTTGTGTGTGTTTATTGAGCGAAAACACCTAAAGCTCCACGAGGCTCCGGCAGGGGGTGATGGCAAGCCTTGTTACTCTCTTTCGCCCCAACTTTCTCTCACTCTTTCTTCCTGTTTCTTGAGGAACGCTGCGATGGACTGGCGTCCCGTCCAGCTGGACGGGGGGAACACACGCCATTGAAACCGGGAAACCGGGCCCAAGAGCCTGGCTAGGCTTTAAAAGGATGCATAAAAAAAAAGAAAGAACTCTATCATCATCGAAGTACCAGACCTTCAAATTCAAATTAAACCCTAACTAAGCAATATCATTTTATTGCGAGGGCTTCCGATAAGACTGCCATACAAAGAGTTCGAGCAACGGGGTTCGCTTTTCACTGAGCTAAGAATAACATTATGTCTAATTGAATTGAAAGTGGGTTTTTTTTTAATTGAGTTTTCGAAGAACTTTGTCGTCTCAACAGAAGTGCTTACGAATATGCTCGTGATGTAAATAGTTAATTCGCACTCCACTTTGGCGCCAACTCCGAGTTGGACTGTGTGAATTAAAAGGAGGGGGTAAGTGAACCATGATAAGCTCAAAGTGCACCCAAGTGTTATGTGTCGGAGATCACTATTGGGTTTAAAAAGACCAGATGCCTTAGTACAAAAGAGCATCAGACGGGTATGCGGAAAGATAATCTCTGAGGGGAAATGTGTTCACGAACTGTGTGAAACATTTCAAAAGCTCAAGACGATAGGGAGATGTTGTTTTTAAGATGTTAGGAGAGAATACAACCAATTTCACGATCAGACCACATAACAAAAAAAAATTGGTCTTCAGTGGCTTGAATCATTGCAAACAATCGGTTGGAGGGACAGATGAACGTTTCCTTCCCAAGGGACTTAGCGTTACAATGAGCAAGAATGGAAAGAGAAGAGAGAAGGCGAACTGCTATTCACTGAACTAGTGGCTTTCTTCAGGTTTAGACACAGACAGGCATTTATATCCATCCTTTTTATTTTATTTTATTTTATTCTGTTCTGGATTCGAGTAGAGAAGTTGTTGGTGAAGCTACGAATGATTCAAATTGTCATTTCAGGGTTGAAACGAGTTAAAACCAATATCATCATCAGGCAGTCGAAGAGTGACAAATAAGAAAAGAAACGATTTTTATGTAACAGATACGTTACTAATCTGACACCGTTTTGGGATAAAACCATTGAAGTTCGACATGTATAGTCATCTCAATGCAACAGCAAAATATTCAACAGGGAGCTGGTCGCGGAGATTAATGACAATTTTGAAGGGTATTGTATATATGAATAGTTTGATAACTTTCCAATTTGAGCATTCGTTATATCCGCACGGCTCCTGTGATAATTTTTGACACAAGTAGCGTTTTAACTGTTTCAAACACCAACTTGTTCAAAGCACAGACACCAAATACATTATAGTTGACCGTAGACTTTCACAAAGTCCGGTTTGAATATTGTTTTGATTCCGAAGTACTTAGACAACTCGGTTTCAAGTAAATGGAAGTGGAATTGCTAAATAACGAAAGAGTGTTTCTTGTATTTTTCCAGGAAGTGGGATGGGTCGAATTGGAATACTGATCCTAATATACAATGGTTTAAGATACACGAGGTAACGAAAAATATATGCCATTTAGGGAAGTAGGTTTTCAGGATTTGGAATATTACGGATATTTGCAAACGGTGCATTCTTACTGGATGCTGAAGTTCTTTAGTACACTCGACATAGATACACTACCTGCGCCTACACACACACAACGTTTTTTTTTTATGTCCTGTACCCATATATGATACATATAGATGTAGGTATGTACATATATGTATGGATATATGTATATATTATTTATATTATTATATGATCGAACGCCACGCATCCTTTTCCAAGTAAGTTTTATCTTAATAATTACGATGCGCACTCTTCTACTATCTCTTCTCAGTCTATCTCTCTCCCTGTCCTGTTCTTCATCCTTTCTGTTTTTCTCTCCTACTCTTTCCCTATTCTTCTCTCCCTTTCACCGTCTCTCTCTCTCTCTCTCTCTCTCTCTCTCTCTCTCTCTCTCTCTCTCTCTCTCTCTCTCTCTCTCTCTCTCTCTCTCTCTCTCTCTCGTCGCTGACACGTAACGAAAGGGGATCTCTCTTTCTGTCCACTTCCTTGCTAAAGAAAAGACGTGCCTTTTCCTGTCTCCTCTCATGGCTCGTCTACCTAGCGTGTTTAAAAAGCAGAGTGGATAAAGGTGGGAAGGGTGATAAAGAAAAAGAAAGAGAAGGGCGGGAGCGAGATGAACAAAAGCGAGGAGAACTCGGGGGAAAAAGAAGAAAGAAAAATATTAAGAGGAATAAATAAAGAAGAAACAGATTTATTCAATAGTGTGGAAGCTACGATCATATGCAAACGAGCAAATTTATAAAGCAAATACATAAGAAATGCTTTTGAAAATATACGTAAACTAACATGGAATTGAACGTAGTGGGTGACTATATTAGTTTCAAATTCTAGCACAAGACCAGCAAGTTCGGGAAAGACGTTAAGTCGATTACATCAGGGGTTTTCAAACTGTGGTCCGCAAGGACAAGACAGGGGGTCCGTGGACAGCAAATACTTTTTATGGGCAATTTGATTTTATACATGTTTTTTAATCGAAATCTTTTAATTGACAATAAACCTATTTGGTAAATACTGTTAAATAAATAAATGTAAAAATATATGCTATTTTAAGCAAATAATTATGTATAAATTTCATAAGCGTTTATAAGGTGGTCCCTAAGGTAAAACCTGAAATATAAAGGGGTCTGCAAGTCAAAAAGTTTGAAAACCCCTGGATTACTGGTATTCAACTGGTACTTATTTTATTGACCTCCGACAGGATGAAAAGTAAAAATCGACCTCGGCGGAATTTAAACTGAAAACGTAAAGACGGATAAAATGCCGCTAAGCATTTTGCCCGGCGTGCTAACGATTCTGGCAGCTCACCGCCCTAGAGTGGATTGGATATATTTGAAAATATATCAAATATATGAATTTTTAAAAAAACGTAAATATTGTTTCATTTATAACAAAGCTGCTCAGTAGTTTGGTTATGTAATTTTTACCAAAACGAAAACTTGTACATATTTTGTTGTGCCTTATAATTTAACACACTCGTCAGTAAAATTTCCACTCATTTACTTTACTCTTTATTCTTTTACTTGTTACTTTAGTCGAGTAAATCGACCCCAGGACTTATTCTTTAGAAGCCTAGTAGTTATTCTATCGGTCTCTTTGCCGAACCGCTAAGTTACGGGGACGTAAACACACCAGCATCGGTTGTCAAGCGATGTTGGGGGGGGGGGACAAACACAGACACACAAACAAACACACACAAACAAACATACACACACACATATATATACATATATACGACGGGCTTCTTTCAGTTTCCGTCTACCAAATCCACTTGCCCAAGGTGCCACGCAGTGGGACTGAACCCGGAACCATGTGGTTGGTAAGCAAGCTACTTACCACACAGCCACTCCTACGCCTTGTTTATTTCTCTAAAATGTTCGTTGTGTCTTGCAACCTTTTCAATAGCTGTTGACTCTTCGTACGTATTTAAGTCATACATAATACCCGATTTCTTCATAAATTCTTTGCTTTCTATTATTCTACATTTAATTATTGAGCACATGGGTATTATTAGATGAATAAAGGATACAAAGTGGAATTAGACATGTAAATATTATTCAGAGACTTGCAGAAAACTACCCTACTGGAATTTATTGAATTAATATATTTTTTTCTTTTTTAATGAAATTTTTCCAGAGGTACCGGCATAATATGAGGTGAATTTGTTGGTATGACAGTTAAGTATGCAGTAGGTCTTAAAATATACCATCGTGATCCCTGCTATTTCTAGCAAGTTAAAAAACCACGTACATGGGCTAACTTTGACGTTCTTTAAAAGAGAGATGAAAGCAGAAATAAAATGATTTTAAACTTTAGCGAAGGGGCAGTAGTTTTTGAAATGGAGCACGTCGATTACATAGATTCCGGTATTTGACTGGTACTTATTTTACCCTGAAAGGATGAAAGGCAAAGTCGACCTCAGCGGGGTTTGAACTCAGAACGTAAAGACGGACGAAATGCCACTAAACATTTTGTCCGGTATGCTAAAGATTCTACCAGCTTGTCTCCTTAGAGTGCGATAAAATAATGATTTCAAATTTTGGCACAAGGCCAACAATTTCGGGGAGGGGGGTAAATCTATTACATCGACTTATTTACGATAAAATAATTAAAGAAATATTTACTGAGCGAGTGAGTACTGTTAGACAAGTAGAGGATATAAAGAAAAATTACACGTAATATATAAGAAAAACTACACAAATTGGAAATGAAATATGTAAAAAATACATATATTAGCGACAGAGAGGTAATATTTATCTCCACTTAAATGTAGATGTGGTTAGAACTAACTATGCTGCGGTAGATTGTTATTGGCACTCCGTCGCTTACGACGTCGAGGGTTCCAGTTGATCCGATCAACGGAATAGCCTGCTCGTGAAATTAACGTGCAAGTAGCAGAGCAATCCACAGACACGTGTACCCTTAATGTAGTTGTCGGGGATATTCAGCATGACACACAGTGTGACAAGGCTGACCCATTGAATTACAGGCACAACAGAAACAGGAAGTAAGAGCGAGAGAAAGTTGTGGTGAAAGAGTACAGCAGGGTTCGCCACCATCCCCTGCCGGAGCCTCGTGGAGCTTTAGGTGTTTTCGCTCAATAAACGCTCACAACGCCCAGCCTGGGAATCGAAACCGCGATCCTATGCCCGCGAGTCCGCTGCCCTAACCACTGGGCCATTGCGCCTCCACACTGCGGTAGATACCATGAGAGAAAATCTCATACGAGCTTTTGGTGCAAAATAAAAAATTATATAATAGTGATATAAACAATAGTCCATTTCGCACCGAAAGCCAATATGAGAATTTCTTTCGTGGTATCTACCGTCTGTTCTAACAAAACATCTACGTTTAAGTCGTGAAATATGTGAATCCTTTCTGTTCGTCCTGTAAATAATTCAACGATGTAAGGGAAACAACTATAACCAAAAGCACACGGAAAAAAAGGCGGCAAAATTCTTCAATTCTCGAAGATAATAAATTATCAATAAAGGGTCAATTTGCATTGTGTGCGATTATGATTGGTGCTTCTGTGACACGCCCACAATGGTGGTGGGCCACAGAACATATGCGTAAATGGTTCTGCGTGTATGCATTTTATTAGGTTCGTCCTTCAATGTCTCTGAAGATGACTAGATCTGCTTTACACTTTGTGAGTTCTGTAATAGCTTAGGCCAATTTTGGCATGAAATTCGCTGGTTACAGTGGGGGGAACACTTAATAAAATCGGGACCCTGTGGGATTCTTACTTTCCGTGACGCCCGCCTCCCTTTAGCTTTTCTGTTCGTATCTGAGGGCTCTACTCTACTCCACAGTACGCAGTACTTCGTTTACATATATATGTATTATATTATGATTCAGTGAAAATAATAATTTAAAAAGTAAACAATAAGATAATGGAGAGAAAAATAAGGAAATAAATAAATAATCAAAACATCTAAAATTTGCACGTTCGAAAAATCAATTTTCATCGATTATCTGCATTTCTTCCTCTTTACTCATATTTCTTTCTCTCCGTTCGCCCATTTCTCATTATTTTGTTGTCTTTTTCCTATCTATCTATCTATATATATATCTATCTATCTTTTCCTCTTCTTAATCTCCTTCGATGAAATTCTGATTTAAACAACCAATATAACTCTTTGTAACTTGCTTATTTTTTTCTTTTAATTTTCAAAAAAAATTTACGAATTTGTGTTCTGCACACGGGAATTCATACAATTATGTAAAAAAAAAAAAGAAAATGTGTGTGTTTATGATTTAAAGGTGATTTAGCTGTTGTTTTTAGCACATCTCACGACCACCTGATACCTTCCTCGTTTCTTTGCCACTCTGACATATATTGCTATATTGAACACATTTAATGAAATCCTGATGCACCCAAGGATGGTCTACTGCTGGGATTTAAGCAAATAATTCCGACTGTTCGTATTTTAAACTCTGATTCGAAAAAGAGTAGAAATTTTAAGATCTATGGGGAAGTGTGTTTTAAAAAATTATCTTTAAATTTTTGTTTTTGGATTTTTTCATATACATATATATATATAAATATAAATATAGGTCCAGATGGACTATATGTAATCTGAACCTTTCTCCCCTTTTTTTTTTTTTTTTTACGGAATCCCGCGTTTTAGGCTATGGAGATTCCGATTCTGAAAAAAAATTTTCAAAAATCTCAAATTCAAATTTCGACCCCCCCCCCACCTCCATTTCCTCATTTTAAAATATTTTCCGGAAATTTTTTTTTTTTTTTAGAAATGCGTAAAAAAAATACGGTGATTATGATTCTGAAAAAAAATTGTTTGAAAAATTTCAAGTCCCCCACCCCCACCAGGCTATTTACATGCTAGAAATAACAGCCAAATCTCACAAAACTGCGATAACATAAAGCAAGAAATGTGTAATCAGTGTACTCACCTTTCTGCAGAGATTTCTTTCAGAGTAATTTCTCGCAGTAATATGAAATTAGAGTGTTTTTCTTTTTTTTTTTTAATTTCAGAAATATATGAGTTTTGTCGAGAAGTGTGTTCAGGGAAGCCGTTGGTCCCGAATTAAAAGACGGCTGAAGTATGTGACTGGATCATCGGGCGACATGAAATGGTCCCGCGTCGATGAGTCAATGTATCGAGAAATGAATGGATTTACTGCGAAGAAAAACTTTGAGAATTTCTATACATTTCTCGAACACATTGCGGAAGTTTATCCTCCCTAAACTCCACCAGCACGGCTTCCCCGAACACACTTCTTAACAAAACTCATATATTTCTGAATTTAAAAAAAGAAGAAAAAAAACCCCTCTAATTTCATATTACTGCGGTAAATTACTCTGAAAGAAATCTCTGCAGAAAGGTGAGTAGATTTATGTTATCGCAGTTTTGTGAGATTTGGCTGTTGTTTCTAGCATGTAAACAGCCTGCTTGGGGGTGGGGGGAATTGAAATTTTTCAAACAATTCTTTTTCAAAATCATCATCTCCGTATTTTTTTACGCATTTCTAAGAAAAAAAAAATTCCGGAAAATATTTTTAAATGAGGAAATGGGGCTTGGTCGAAATTTTGAATTTGAGATTTTTGAAAATTTTTTTTCAGAATCGGAATCTCCATAGCCTAAAACGTGGGATTCCGTAAAAAATAAAAATAATAAGGGGGGGGAGGTTCAGATTACATATAGTCCATCTGGACCGGTGGAGGCGCAATGGCCTAGTGGATCGCGGTTTCGATTCCCAGACCTGGCGTTGTGAGTGTTTATTGAGCTAAAACATCTAAAGCTCCACGAGGCTCCGGCAGGGGATGGTGGCAAACCCTGCTGTACTCTTTCACCACAACTTTCTCTCACTCTTTCTTCCTGTTTCTGTTGTGCCGCGATAGGTGAACCGCGATATGTCGAGGTGTTGCTGTATAATATATAAACATGTACATCTTTTAGAACATTGTCATTTTATAAGATTTTTCTAGCAAGTTTTTAAATTAATATAAACATTTATTATTTACAGGAAAGAAAATCGTCGGAGAACTCTCATCACAGCAACTGGCCGCACACCGCAAGGTTTAACGCAGCGGTGGGGAGATCCTCGCCCGCGGACGCAATTGCGCCTGCAGGCTGGTATACTCTTTTACTTGTTTCAGTCATTTGACTGCAGCCATGCTGGAGCACCGCCTTTAGTCGAGCAAATCGAGCAAAGCATTACTGTGAGCACATACATACATACATACTGACGCACATCACATATATCTACAAAATAAACCTGTAATTTTGAAAAATTACTTGATGTGCGTCAGTAATGTATCTGCGTGGAGCCACCAACGTTCTTTGTTTTTGTCGGAGTTTTACGGGTTTTTTTTTCTTTTTCACTTTAAATTCCGATATAATCGTAATGTACATCTTCTGAAAAGTATTAACAGAAAATTTCATTATAAAATACCAATTTTTCTGAAAGTTATGAGGAAAGAAAGTCGATGGGGAACACTTTATGTAGGTGTGTCTATATTTGGATATATGTGATTACGTATCTACGTTATTATTTTTGTTTCTCCTCGCCTAACAACCGTTGGTTATCAAGGGACATTGGTTTGTTTATAACTACAAAAAGACCGATAGAATAAGTATGAATACCAGTTTTGAAATATGTACTGGGATCGATTTTATCAACTTAATCCCATTCAGTACGGTGCACCAGCAGTGGTGCAGTCCAGTGACTTAACCAAGTATAAGAGTATACGAATAAAAAAATAATAAACATACTGATTGATTCTGGTGATGTGACAGTGAAAACTTTGGCGGGAAATACTGGTTTTATGTCGTGGGAAAAGGCGTGTGAAAAAAAAAAAAGAATTCACAAACATTTTCCAAGAATAACATTTCTAGAAATTTATATTTCTAATATATATTTTAAAGATATTAATCGTGTGAGGTTGAAACAATGTGAGCAGGTACAAAGTAAACTACAAAAGGGAGGGATTGGGCCACTAACAGCGAAGTTATTGTCAACATTGGCAGCTCGCCTTGTCGAGGTGTCAAGTGATATCTGTGAGGGCACTTGGCTTTCCCAACGGCTTAGCCTCGCCATCGCCCCGTGGTAAAGCTGCGAGCGTGCAGGCTTGCTTCAGTAGATTTCGTTAACCCAGGAGTGGGGGGAACTTTGCAGCGCGGCGGGTAAAAATTTCCAAAGAAAAAGATCCGCGGGTAGATCACAACTTCTAACTCTTATATCTGTGTAAATCTTGTATATATCTATGTACGTTTATAAAGATAAGTTTAAGACATTAAATTAACGCGTAACATCTTCATTAACGTCACCACTGAATTTAGGACGTTTAAACTACATATGGTGTATTCTATATTCTTCAGCTAGATTGTAGTTGAGTTTCAAGTGGGTGGTACAAACCTAGCAATATGTGTTTTGTAGTGAAAACAAATTTTCCATTCAAATGGTAATTACCGGACGATTTTCTGTTCAAATCTGTTTTAAGTCTTAGTGGAAACGCAATTTATGTCACAAATAGGCATATGAACACTGTATAAATTTTATAATTGAAAATTTTACTATATTTTGTACATAGGTTGTGTGGTAAGTAGCTTGTTTACCAACCGCATGGTTCCGGGTTCAGTCCCACTGCGTGGCACCTTGGGCAAGTGTCTTCTACAATAGCCTCGGGCCGACCAAATCCTTGTGAGAGGATTTGGTAGACGGAAACTGAAAGAAGCCCGTCGTGTATATGTATATGTATGTGTGTGTGTGTGTGTTTGTGTTTGTGTGTCTGTGTTTGTCCCCCACCACCACCACCATCGCTTGACAACCGATGCTGGTGTGTTTACGTCCCCGTAACTTAGCGGTTCGGCAAAAAGAAACCGATAGAATAACTACTAGGTTTACAAAGAATAAGTCCTGGGGTCGATTTACTCGACCAAAGTAACAAGTAAAAGAATAAAGAGTAAAGTAAATGAGTGGAAATTTTACTGGCGAGTGTGTTAAATTATAAGGCACAACAAAATATGTACAAGTTTTCGTTTTGGTAAAAATTACATAACCAAACTACTGAGCAGCTTTGTTATAAATGAAACAATATATATATATATATATATATATATCATCATCATCATCATCATCGTTTAACGTCTGCTTTCCATGCTAGCATGGGTTGGACAATTTGACTGAGAACTGGTGAAGCCAGATGGCTACACCAGACTCCAATCTGATTTGGCAGAGTTTCTACAGCTGGATGCCCTTCCTAACGCCAACCACTCCGAGAGTGTAGTGGGTGCTTTTACGTACCACCGGCACGAAGGCCAGTCAGGCGGTACTGGCAACGGCTACGCTCAAAATGGTGTAGAAATAAACAAAGTTTGATGAATATGCTATTAGTTTAACGCTTTAGGTGTTGAAATGGGAGTGGGGTTAACATTCCACATTTTGATATTTCACGCAATATTTCATCAGAAAAGGAAAGAGAAACATAGGGAAAAAAGGAAGGGTATTTAAGAGGAAAATAAATTTTCTCTTATTCCTTTCTGTCAAAGAGCGTAGGCTCAAAATGTAAAAGACTTTTCCATTTTCCCGAGTGTCAAACTAATACTGTTGTTTGTTGTTCCTACACCTGTCGTCTTTTGTTTTCTTCATACGAATTTTTCTGAAAGTTATGAGGAAAAAAAGTCGATAGGGAACACTTTATGTAGGTGTGTCTATATTTGAATATATGTGATTACGTATCTACGTTATTATTTTTGTTTCTCATCGCCTAACAACCGTTGGTTATCAAGAGACATTGGTTTGTTTACAGCTACAAAAAGACCGATAGAATAAGTATGAATACCAGTTTTGAAATATATACTAGGATCGATTTTATCAACTTAATCCCATTCAGTACGGTGCACCAGCAGTGGTGCAGTCCAGTGACTTAACCAGTGGTGTGGGACAAGCACAAACACAAACACGTACACACACACACACACACACACACAGCAGGCTTCTTTCAGCTACCATCTACCAAATTCACTCACGAAACCTTTATTGGCCTGGAGCTATGATAGAAGGTAATAGCCTAAAGTGCCACACAGTGGACTGAACCCAGAACCATTTAACTGAGAAGCAAATTTCTTGCCCCGCAGCTACACCTGTACCTTATGTGTATACGCACACACACAAACACATATCTAGCATTTCAGCCTAATTCTTATTAGAAATAACTAATTTCACAAGGGATAGGGTCTGTATTAATGTTACACATCATTAATGTCTCCCTCACGTTAGATAAACATCTTCTCATAGGGGCTTCTTTTACAGTGTTCATTTCAAAGAGGAGAAGGAGGATGACAGAAAGATGGTGATGTGAAGGTTGACTCTGATTGAGCAAACCTATAATGTAAAGTATTCCAACCATGACCATCCTACGTAGTTTTTTGTTTCAGGTATCAAATATCCTAATATTGTTTCCCTTTGTTTCTATGACCTCATCACCCTATCTTGTCACATTTAAGGTATGTGACATCATTGTTGGCATTTTGTCAATTATATGTATTGTGTATGCTTAAAACTTCACAGTGCCATTCACTATTAACCACTACTCTCTCAGGTATCACAGCACTCTATGACAATGTTTATTAAAATGAGGTTTTAAGAAAACAAAAAAATTATGGAAAAATTTCCACAAGATAGGCGTAGGAGTGGCTGTGTGGTAAGTAGCTTGCTAACAAACCACATAGTTCCGGGTTCAGTCCCACTGCGTGGCATCTTGGGCAAGTGTCTTCTACTATAGCCTCGGGCCAACCAAAGCCTTGTGAGTGGATTTGGTAGACGGAAACAGGAAAGAAGCTTGTTGTATATATGTATGTATATATATATATATATATATATATATATGTGTGTGTGTGTGTGTGTGTGTGTATATTTGTGTGTCTTGTTTGTCCCCCCAACATCACTTGACAACCAATGCTGGTGTGTTTACGTCCCCGTAACTTAGCGGTTTGGCAAAAGAGGCCGATAGAATAAGCACTAGGCTTACAAAGAAGAAGTCCTCATGACGATTTGCTCAACTAAAGGTGGTGCTCCAGCATGGCCACAGTCAAATGACTGAAACAAGTGAAAGAGTAAAGAGTAAGATATATTAATTCATTTGTTTAATATTTCTTTTCTCACCAAGGCGGCGAGCTGGCCCAAACGTTAGCAGACCAGGTATAACGCTTAGTGATATTTCATCTGTCTTTACGTTCTGAGTTCAAATTCTGCCAAGGTTGACTTTGCTCTTCATCCTTTCGGGGTCGATAAATTAAGTACCAGGGGGTCAATCTAATCGACTGGCCCCCCACCTCCCCCAAAATTGGAGGCCTTGTGCCTAGAGTAGAAAAGAATATTTCTTTTCTCATGCTAGCATGGACTGAATGAAAATTTATTAATAAGGCATTATTTAACAGCATAGATGCTCTTCCTGTTGTTACTATTATTTGTTTTTCAAGTAAGGTATTTTTTAGTTCCACTTGTTTTCATAAGTTCAGAGCAAATAAGACAATTAGGGAACATGAAAGGTCAACATAGCATTACATCACTGCTTTTCTTTTTTTGCTTATATGAAGTGTTAAGACTGTTATCTCTGGTAGTGTAAACCACTCGTGGCAGTGCCTCATAGAATCGCCTATGCGGCACCACATAAAATTGTCCATGTGGTGCAATGTAAAAGTGCCCATGCAGCGCCATGTAAAAAGTGCCTGTGTGGTGCCTCATAAAAGTGTTTGTGTGGTACCACGTAATAACACCCAGCACACTCTGTGGAGTGGTTGGCATTAGGAAGGGCATCCAGCCACAGAAACCATACCAAATCTGGTGCAGCTCCCCAGCTTTCCAGCTCTGGTCCAACCCATTCCAGCACGGGAAACAGACACCTACACCGTCATCATCATCGTTTAACATCCGCTTTCCATGCTGGCATGAGTTGGACGATTTGACTGAGGACTGGCAAACCAGATGGCTGCACCAGGCTCCAATCTGATTTGGCAGAGTTTCTACAGCTGGATGCCCTTCCTAACGCCAACCACTCCGAGAGTGTAGTGGGTGCTTTTACGTGTCACCCGCACGAAGGCCAGTCAGGCGGTACTGGCAACGGCCACGCTCAAAAGCTACATTTATATTATTTACTTTATGGCACATAATAACTCAAACTAAGAGGTCCAGGTGCTTTTACGTGCCACCAACATGGGTGTCATTTGCGTGACACCAATATCTGCCATGACTGTAATTTTATTAGGCTTGATGGATCTTCTTCTCAAACACAACATAATCCTTTCTACTGGGAGCACAAGGCCTCAAATTTGAAGGAAGGGAACTAGTCAATTACATTGACCCCAGTTCTCAACTGGTACTTGATTTATCGACCCTGAATGGATGAAAGGCAAAGTCGACCTCGGTGGAATTTGAACTCAGAACAGAGCGACAGGTAGCAAAGCATTTTGCCCGGCATGCTAACGGTTCTGCCAGCTTGCCTTCTCTCAAGCACAACATTATGCCAAAGGTCTATAACTAGAAAATGAAAATTATATTTATATCTTGGAAAAAGTTTTTAATAAAATTATATCTTTAATAAACTTTTCATTAAAAGCAAAGTGAGGGTAGTAAGCTGGTAGAATTGTTGGCACATCCGGCAAAATGTTTAGTACCATTTCTTCCAGGTGTTCTCAGAATTCTTCTGAGGTTGACTTTGCTTCTCACTCTTTCCGGATCAAAGAAATATGTACCTGTTGAGTTCAAAGGTTGATGTAATCAAGTAACCCACCTCCTCAGAAAATTGCTGGTCTTATATCAAAATTTGAAACCATTAGAGGCAACGAGCTATTGTTTAATAGTTTCCAGAGTCTCTTTAGTGACAGCTGAGAACCCCACTGACAACCTAACATTGAGTTTGGTATGTTATGGATATCACCAATGAAAATAAACGTTAGTGCTCATGAGGCCCCAAAGCATCTCATGGCACGGATATCACCAATGAAAATAAACGTTAGTGCTCATGAGGCCCCAAAGCATCTCATGGCACGGATATCACCAATGAAAATAAACGTTAGTGCTCATGAGGCCCCAAAGCATCTCATGGCATAAGCATAAGCACAAGACCAAAGAGGAAATTTACAGACACATCCTACCCATCTCTTTCTCTTGTTGCTAATGCAAAGTAGGCTTTGGTGGTTACTGTCACCATGCTGAATACCATGTCTTGCCAGTTGTTATATCTTGGAAACTTCTGCACCTTAATAGAGGGTAATGACCACCCAACAACATTGATGCCATTGGCAGAAACACAGTGTGCAGCAGAGGACGTGTTAGAGCAAATGAAATACAGAGATTCCAGGTTTACTATGAGAAGTAAACTGATGCGGATTAAATTATTATTTAGCCCTTGGCCAATCCTGATTGAGTAGACCCGTGAACAAAAGTGGGCTGCATTGAATATCATCTTTCCATGGGTTTGTTTGACATGATTAAATATAATGTAGATGTAACTGAAAATATGTATGGAGGTACACCACATTTCTTTTAAGTTTTGTTTTACACACAAAGAAAATATCCAAGTTTAAAAGATTTTTTTTTTTAAATACACAAGAATACCTTTATTTAGTTTCATATACGTATTTCATATATTTCACACATTAATAATTATTCTATATTTAGTCATGCCTAAAGAGACGATCAAAAGTTTTAAAAATGACTATCCAATATGTGGTTTAAAAAAAAAAATCCAGGTGTGTTATAAGGGAAACTTAGCTGCTATTTCTTCCAGATCAAGAAATCATGTAGAGGTTGTCTCATTGGCTCGTCCCAACTTAATTTTTAACAACAAATATCAATAAAAAATATAATTACAAGAAAAATAGAAATTTACAATCCCAAAATATTTTCCAGCACCAGATGAAGAATTTTGGAAATGTTAGTTATCTTTCATCTAAAATTCTCGCCAAATTTATGACATGTTGAACAATGTTGAGCTACACGTTTAATGTGGATATATCTGGCTAAGATTGCAAATTTAGTAAAACAATAAAATAGAAACATACTTTTAAATTTTGGTTATTAAATATTGTAAAATAATTGTAAACTTATTTTTTTGTTGTTTCTGAAACATGAAGTGTACAATCTAGCAAACAAACGAGATTTTGGAAAAAACAGTGGCACTTAAATTTTTGATGGTTCGACAGGTGAAGGGGTAGGGGATAGTAGTTGTGCACAAGGTTTAGTTTAAGACGGCAATAGAAGCAGGTCACAACGTTCAAGTAATTTCCCTATGTAAACTGGTAGGGAAATTAAAAGAAACGCCTATTGCATCATAATTTAGGACATAGGAAAGAGAATTTCTTTTTTGTTTTATAAACCTCTTCTGACCGAAACATTTCTCGAAAAGAAGACGCATATTTATGAAGGCATGGAAGAAAACCAAGAAAAAGAAGTCGGGTGTACGAGGAAAATAAATGTTAAAATTACTCGTTCCTCATAATAGGATCCTATGGAATAGAGAAAAAGGAAGACGAGAAATAAAGTCAATATTTTAGATTTACAAGTATTAGTGTTTATGTATATTTATTTAAAAACAACAAAACTAGCATTACTGAGCACAACCACATTTTTACGTTGGATATTCTTCCTCAATTGAACGCACAATTCAAAAAATTGAATGGCTACAGAACACAATTTGCTGGTAAGACACATGGAGAAGAGTCTGACAACTATAGCGAAAGATGGGGAAAACCAGTTGTAAACAGAAATAATAACACATTGTAAATTATCTATCACCTCAATTATATACAGACAATTTATTTTTCACCCTAGAGTGGAAGAAACATTCAAGTTAACTTCGCGAAATTTTACTTAAACAGCCAGTCACCCCTAAGCGCCCTCAGGAAGTGCAGTTAACTGTGACAGCAATTTTAACACACTAAATAATTATTAGAATATTTCGTTAAAATGCATGGAATCGTATATTTTTATTGAGAAACAAAAAAAAATAATTTATAATCGTGGTGTTCATGCTTTTTTCCTCCAAGGCTCGAATCGGGTAATAACATTAAATTAATTACTAAAGAGAAAGAGAAGGTAAGAAGAAAACAGAACGAAACGAACACTCCCCCTTCCTTCTCTCTCTCTCTGTGTAACAGATTTTACCGTTAACTTTATATATGTGACGTGGTTTCCTGCTGGAGCGAAAACGAGGTTTGGATGAGGTCAAGTGTTACTCTCCTCCTCCATCAGACACACTCTACTCCTCATGGCGCAACTGCCCTCCTGTCTGCGTATAGCTCATGAATTCGAACA